>NC_142527.1:12470200-12770200 GCF_964205215.1 Stylophora pistillata | reverse complement strand
GGGAATGAAAGGAAGGCGGGTTAGTGATGGGAGGGGGAGTTGGGGAGGGGGAGTTGGGGAGGGAGCCTGGGGAGGGAGCCTGGGTGAGGAGATATCACAAATTCCTTTCTTGGAAAAGTCCTTTGTTGAAAACTGTCTATGTCAAATTTTGATAGGTTGAATTTGCTCGAGAAAAAGCTCAAAGGCAACTTGGTAAGACTTAGAATGTATCGTGACTTGTAATTGTAAGGGTTCAAGGAAAATTACCTCCGCAAGTTCATCATGAAACTACTGAACAACTGAAAACGATCCTTTCTTTGATTATCTCTCTAGGCTGAGAAACGATAGCTGTCACGCCCAGGTCTCACAATCACAGATTTCGATTATTTGACGGACAGACTTGACAGAATATTCCCATCTAGTTGTAAATACAAGGTGAAGTCATCAAATGGTTCGTGTTTCATAGGAAAAATTGTTGAGTCACGTCTTTAAACTGAATGCAGAGAAATCTTCGGTTGCCGATCTGACGTTACATTTCCACTTTGTTAGGTTAGAAAAACTCTTCCTATCATAGACTAAAACTAAGATAGCGTTATTTTGCAAGGGTAAATATTGTAGTGTGTCCAGCAAAACTGATTGCATTAGCTCGATCTTCAGACTTGTTTGGGCGATATGTTTGGGCGATATGTTTGGCAAAATCCTTCTGCACATCATTATTTAGTTTAGAACTATGAGATCCTTCTCCAGCTCACATTGTTAACTGGCTACTTCACATTGAAGAAAAAAGCCGAAAATGTTCTTGAAATATTGCCAGTATCGATCTCTATTAATATCGAACACTTTTAATTCTAAAATATTTCTTTTTTCTTGTCGCATTCAACTCGGAATACAAATTGATCATACTGTACATTTGGTGGTTTGCCTATTTGAGGATTATGAGGACGTGAGTTTTATTTTTTACAAAATACTTAGTGCTGCCAGTTTGGTACGCTCAAGCCAATTTGCCCGGTGCTTGTCCTGAAGATAAATTTTACAATGATCAAGCACTGCTTAAAACAAACACCTGAAGTAATATGCATAAAGCCTGCCGAGTATACTGTACTTGGAAAAAAATTTTTTTTCGCAACCATCAATGCATATATGTGACATGTAAGCTTCATCACCAAAGGAATTCCTTAGGCAACTAATGTTGTCAACTCATCAAAGTAAACTAAACGTGGAGGAACTTGTTTTCAATTTATGACATCTTATCTTTCACTGAGCTTTAGAATTATCAGATCACTTTTGTGACTCACAATCATCATAGTGTAGCGTCGTGAAGCCGATTCCGTTAGATCGTAGAATATCTTGAATAAGAGCAAATTTTTCTTTTCAAAGATACCCACTACTTCAAAACAATATTTATTCAACGACGTAAGATAGCAAATCACCTTTGTTTTCTGGTGAGTCAACAACGCGTGTGGGAAATTAGGAACCGGTAAATAAACTTTCTGTCGGTCCTTTTGACTAGAGAAACATCTTGCTGGGATTTCGTATCTTGGAAATATTTGAAATGTATCCAAAGAAAAAAAAACGCGGCAAAAAACGTACAAAAAAAAAGCGTCTCTAAAGTGTATGGTGTACCATCTCTCCTAGATCTATTTTGGAATGAGCAGTACAGAGCAAATGAGCTCGATGTTAATTTTTCGTAATTTCAATTCGGATGAAATGAAAAATTCAAGACAAAATTGACACAAATGGAAGCCCAAACAGCCTTCATAACCCAAACAATTTTGTATATTTTATAGAACAAATGTAAGGATAGGTGTTTCGGCAACCAATCAGATGTTGCCTTAATTAATTTACTACTTCTATGACTGAACACCGCAAGTTCTTCACTGCCCTATTTATCTACTTTTATCTAGAATTGCAACTGGATAAGCTTCAACTTCAACTTCAACTTTACTTTATTTAGCACTCAAGTTTTAGTTACAATATTAACATAAAAAAACAGGAAAGGATACATATGTAAAACTCAAAGGTAACAGTGTTCCATAGTTCGTGCATGGAGGCTAAGAAAACCGCGAGGTTATCGAGGCAACCGAATACAAGAATGGCCAGCATAAAATATTGTTATTTTGAAGAATTTAGCTATGCCAATACGATCGCAAATAAATCTGCACATAATCCAAAAGGTTCGTCGTAAAAAGAGCTTTGGTACAGATTTGGAACAGTGTCGCAGCGATAGGTGTATGTCTTTTAAGTTGTTATATCTTAGCTTTAGATTTCGGAAAGCTTTTCTCTCAGTGTATTCCTTTTTAGAACCATGTTGGGATAGGGTTTTCTGATAGTTGCGGCGGAGGCCATATATCTTAAAATAAAAAAAAAAATAGAAATTGCCTTTACGTTATGACCTTTTTGTGAGTATCATGTGTGGCTGTCGACTGAAACAGGAAGAAACTAATCGAAATTGATTGGGACAGACAACAATTTTCGCAAGAATGAAAGATAGGATTTTTTCGTTGTTTGCCAGTTTGATCTGAAATTGATCGGCCACCAGTCGTTTTATAACTCTGTATATCTCGCCCTCGCATAGTTTTAATGATTGGAAAATAGACTTGCTTGAAGAAATTTCCTGCATTCCTTCGATACGAAATTAATGAACTACTTTGGAATTTTCGACACGTTTTTTGTTTTTTTCTCTGCTTTAACATACTTTCATTATTGGGCACGTTTATACTAAAGCGTGCCTGGGAATGGGAAAGTTTCTCTTTCCAAAAGAGAAAACGTCAATAAAAGTTTCTGGTGCATTCGGACAGCAAATAAAATTTATTGTTTTTATCGACAGTGACCATCACCGGTTAGTTCTTAACCCTAAATCGGTTACGTAAACCGTGGGTTCAAAATCTACACGAGCTAAACCATATCCTTTGTTTTACGGTTAGCTTTTGCAAAATATCGAACGAAAAGACGAATAGGTGATCCTTCATTACAATTTGAATACATTGCCTGCCTTCTAACTAAAAACCCAGTTGTCCTCAATATTCCCTCATGTATCTCAAATGTCACTAATTGACGCCAACACTATCTATTTTTAAGCATCTATTTTGTCACAGTCACCTGCAAAGAAATTTTTGTCCATTGTCCCCCCCGTATCGCAAGACAATGCAAATGGACGTGGGTTTGGATCTAAGTTGTGTCTGCCACTATGTGATTTCTTAGATGAGCATATATCTTCTACAGCTGAGTTCAGAACATTTATCACCTTTCATTATAACTGTGGTGCATTCAGTTAAAGTAATGACATTGGGCGAACACAATCGCTCTAGAAGTCTGCCGAGCAATGTCACACCAATTAAGAACGTCAACTTACTCTCCTAATCCATTTAACTTTGCAAAAGTGCATCCTTTAGGCTTTAAATCATATTTATAATGTCATTAGCTCGATTGAAAAAACAATTGGAGATGAAGGAATTAATCGATATTTTCTATGCGACCATCTCAAAAGTTAAACGGCAGTAATGAAGATTTCTGGTCCACGATTGGAAATCTTTCGAATAGAGTTGGACCCTTGTCGCAAGCCATTAGAAATAAAAGTTTCATCGACTGTGGTCGACGGTAGTGGCCTCAACATGCGCTCGTTTGCGTTACCCTCTCTGGAACGTTTGAGGCATAGAATCTTTGAGGTACAAAAAAGCTTTTTAAAAGCCAAACGAAAGTCCCTGTTCATTCCAGTGTAGATCCAAGGGTTTGCGCATGAAAGCACGTAGGGAAGAAACACGATGACACCTTGAACTGCAATTGGAATTTCCTTCGTCGTAAACGCTTCAATGAGGGTTACGACAAGGAATGGACTCCAGCAGATTACAAATAGGCTCACTATGACGGCAAGCATTTTAGTGATTTTCAGTTCTCTGAAGAAGCGTTTTCGTCGTTCAAACGACTGCTTCCTGTCTTGGTCGTAAGAAGTCGAGCTAAGTCGTGTGGAGTGCATCTTGGAAATCTGGTGGATGGCTGCCCTGCAGATCGAGATGTACGCAAACGACATCGTGATCAAGGGAATACAAAATAACGTCACAAATAGAAATAAAACATAGCCTTGGATAACCGTGTAGGACTCATGAAATTGCAGGAAAGAGATTCCTGCGATGGCCACAGCGAATCCCCACACTACGGCTATGGAGCGCTTAGCACGAAGTGGTGTCACCATAGTTCTGTAGTGCAGCGGCTTGCTTATGGCACAATAACGGTCAATGGAGACTAACGTAGCGTTTACAATGGATGCTGTGCAGCAGAATGGATCGATCCATTGGGTGCACAACTCTATCACATATTCATCTTGTTCCTTTTCAACGTGAACAAGTGATCTTACAAGCCATACTGGCATCGCCAAAAGAGCAACGGCCACATCTGCCGCGGCAAGGGCCACTATAAAGTAGTTTGTCACCGTCCGCAACTCACGGAATGTATAAACGGCCATGAATACGAAGCCATTACCGGCGACTGTTGCAAGGATTAGCAACAACACGAACACCAGAAATATAAGCTCTCCGTCAAACTGAACATCAGCGTCGAGGATATCGCTAGATACGTTGCTGAGATTCCCTTGCATCGCTTATGTGACTCCTGACGTTTTTAAAAAGTGTTATTGCAATGAAGCAAGGAAAATTTGTCTCTTTATTAAACGCTCCCCGTGGATATCAAGTTTACAGACTCCTTGTTAGGTAGTGTCTCTGGTCCATCCAAACTGGTTGTTTTGCCAGTGGTTGAGTGTTATTCAACGAGTTGGAAAATGGGACTGCTTTCGAGGGAAGATCACGATACCAAAACGAGAGGCAAATAGAAGCAATGTTTCTGTCAGACACGCTTCTGTGGTGTTTCGAATTTTCCTGTTGTTCTCAGCAGAAGACCTGAAAGTTTACAAAAGCGTGATAATGAATCAAATTGAAACAATGTTTCACCATTCTTATGCGCATAAGATGATTTGAAGGCCCTTTGGGTAAAGATTAATTTACTCTGCCCACAGCCTCAGATTAATGAAGGTCAAGAAGCTTTTCCCGCAATTTATATGTTGTTGCACAAACAAAATCACCGCGCACATTTCCGACAGCATAAAGATTTCATTGAATTTTCACATTTATGAAATTTGCATAAAAAATGAAGTTTGCGCCGAGGCTTTTGAAAATTACTTCCTTAAAAACAATATCAAATCTCCAAGCGTTCGCCTGTGCAACGTAAACACGAAAAAACCGCCCAGTCGTTTATCATACAGAAGAAAAATAAATAGCAAAAGGATTTTCTTGATCAACAAATGACAAGGAAGCGTTCCCAAGGATTTATCTTGAAATCTCAGCTAAATTTGTGTTTTTTATTTTAGCGTTAAAGGCATTATAAGTAGTCAGCTTTAGGCGAAAGTGTTTCAATTTTCTTTTTCTAATATTATCAAGATCCCATTATCTGTGTTGTTATTAAAACTGCGAATCATAAATTGCACCTGAAATACCAAGGATTTTCTTTAAAAATTGTGTCGCGCGAAATTACCTAAATATCCAATATCCGCTGAGATTCTTTCTTTTGTTGTTGGAAAATACAATTTCAGGAGTCCACAGCGAATTTTATTACATCTCTTTATTGGAATTAAATCATAAACTGACACAAAAACAATTCTTCCTGGAGGTTCACAACAGACCACACAAACTATCCATGTAATAACATTGTAATTTACAACACAATGGCAAAGCGTTCAAGCAATTTTCAACAGAAACGAACTCGAAACCCAATTGACCACGAACGTGCTAAGTGAACCTCATGACTTGTACACATAGCGACAGTTTTCCAAATAAGCAGCAATGGAACGAAGAAATGGTCAATTTGATTCAATAAATACAATCATAGATGTCAAACTCTCGCATAAGAATTCAATTGTGTTGTTTTTACGCAAATGTTGTACTCATCCGTCAGTTTTATCTCAACATTTTGTGACAAAATTATTCCCACGGATTGAAAGTAATTTCAGCGAGCAGTCGCGAAGAACAATCCATTTGTAACTCTCTCAAGACTCCACAAGATAAACTTGAAACCAGTATTTAAGCGGAACAAACTCCTTGACTATAATTTCATTCGAAAATATTACAAAGAAACTGGTGTTCCTAAGTCAATGATCGAAATTTTTACAGGGAGTAGTCAACACCCAATGAGGAAGTTTACTACCCTTAGTACATTCTAATCATGATTCCTTACCCTATGATGAAAGTTTTTTTTACTTTTGCCGCTACAAGAAAAAAATTATTTGGATAGATTACTTCTTTCGCTGCCAAACATTAGTTTGGGGTGGAAATTGTAAACACGTCTGCCGATTTTAACTGATTCTCAAACATTTATCTGCACTGCTTCGTTGTCAAATACGGCCAGATCAAGAGTTCTAAATGTACCTCATTGATCGTTAAAAAGTATATGTTTTTCGAAATAAGCTGAAAGTATTTCTTCCTAGATAAGTTTTTATCAAGGTAGCGCTCATTGTAAAGTTCTTTACCATAGTATTGTGCTCTGACATTTTTCCCGAGTTTTAGTTGTTGCGCGGCAGGTTTGTAATAAAAAGTAAAATAGAGAAGATATTTTAAACGATCAGGGGAGCTTTGTCTTTGGAGATAGATATGAACGAATGTATTGGCTTATGGCTTTTCAAATTAAATGCACATATGCTGTTTGTCGAAGCAAGGGTAACGGCCTCCAAAAGATTATAATCTCTAACAGCACCTGAATGAAAAAAATACAAAGAGCTCTCCCACAAAAGTGAAAGCATTTCCTCTTTCATCCTTCCACCTTCAAAACAGCCAATCAAGCGTTATCGAAACTAAATGAAAATGTCAGCGCCCCTAAAAAAGCTGACACTTTCATCATTTGAATCCGTACATCATCTCTCGCAAAAACGCTCGTTAGTTCAATTATGAAAATGCCAAAATATTCCGCTCTACTCTTTATGTACGAAATTAGTAGGTGTACAATGCCAAAATTTGGTGGTAAAATAATGAATTTTGAAAACGATAATAGCAATAATGATAATAATAATTATGTTAATAGTAATAGTAATAGCAACGATAATGCTAATGATGATCATAGTGACAATAAAATATTCACATTACGACATTGTGCTTTCAGTCAGCAGCCAATTGATAGGAAGCAATCCTAGAGAAATCCTGATGCGAGTTTCTACGAATTACAGCTACAATAGAGGGTCTTAATGGGGTTAACCGATAGGCGTAAAATGGCCAAAAATTTAGTCGATAGCCGTAAAAATTAAAAAATTTTAACCGTTAGCCGTAAATGGGGTCAAAAGAGGTAACCGTAAAAAAAGATTGTTCCCTAAATTTCTTAATTTTAAGGAAGGTGCTAAACTTACTTATGACCTGTTTCATTTCTTATTTTGCTGACTTTGACTCCGTACATGTCGTACATGTGGTTCATACGTTTATAGGCCAAGCTCGTTTCAAGGACCCCCGGTAGTCTCCCTTGACTTCACTTGGCCTGCGTTTTGTAGGACAAGTTGACAGCTTTTTGTTTTAAGATGTCCAATTTCTTCACCCAGTGTGCATGTGAGATGAACGATGTCGGTATTGAAAGCTCTTGTTAGTTTTTATCGAACGGGTGAGGAAAGGCCAAGCGAAAGATTCAAGGCAAGACTCAAAGTCCAAGAAGAGCATCGGAGACTTTCAGCGTTCAAGAAAAACGTTATTGTCTCTCTTAGTCGTAACGAGCAAGCCAGGAAGTTCGGTCTTGGGGAATTTGACCTTAAACTTTACCGCCTCGCCAAAATCAGCGGCAAGATAGAAAATTATTCTTTATCGACCCAGCAGCAGCTAGATCTGGAACTACCCCTGTTGCTTGACTCAGATAGTGAAAGCGAGCTGAACAGTAAGTACTCTTAAAGTTATGAATTTTGTACGTGACTACTCGGATGCCACGTGGCAAGAGATTTAATTTTGTGGGTCTTTTATCTTGCGGATTGCAGAAACTAAATTAGCTCCCCACATGTTTGCAAAACGCTTACTGTTGATCACTAAGGCATGGGTCGCACTTGGCAAAGTTTGGTGTGGATGTGGTCACTTTGGTGTAAAAATCTGTCATCGGGGCACATTGCCTAATGCGACCCTAACTTTTCCAGTTCGCAAAAACTTTGAAAACCGGCCAAAACATCAAAGACGCCGTAGTGCTTGGGTGGGGCAGGTAGATTGTGTATGGCCTTGTGTTGAATCCTTTTTCGTAGTTCACAATTCTATGCGTAAAATAATATTAGAAGTGGTATGATTTCTCAAATACTAAATTTTTTTCAAAAGAATAACTTATTTAAGCCTGAGATGACCATAACACCTTTGTTTTGCTTTAAAGATTAAAAACACACAGGTTTATTAATATTTAACCTTTTGGTACCAAAGAAATTAATTTTTAACTTTTTTGTTAACCGTAACTGTAAAAAATTAACCGATAGCCATAAAAGAGCCAAAATTTTAGCCGATAACCGTAAAAGCCAGCACCCCATTGAGACCCTCACAATAGCCACCTTCTACCACGAAAATATGCACGGATATTTATTCACGGACATTATCTGTTCCGAGATGCGTACAGTTTCCCGAGAGTGAAGCTCGGGGAAAACTGTGAGCTTCGAAGAACGTATATTGTTTAAGGATATAAAAAAACAAGCGCATTTTCACGCCAAATGGAGGCTACTGTGTTTATTGTCCTTCAAACATTCTGGTATAGCTCACTGCACTCTTCGCTGCGAGGGATGTTTACTTTTCAGCGTTCTCTGGTACGACTTTCTGAACAAACAAACTTATTCCTACTTCTGTCACAATAGCTGAACACCTTTTCATCTTAAATTTTAAACGAACGCTTTTATCGTAGAAGACATAAGTTTTAAAACTTGGTGAATTTTTACCCCAGTTTTAGCTAAGGCATATTCGATCACGTGGTGCGTTTAGACCAATCGCAGGCAATCAAAAACATTTGATGGTTTAGAACTCCAGTTATCATTTTAAACGGACTGTATTTTTACCAAAATCATAAAAGCTTTACTTTTACTTTCAATACCATGTCTAAATTCTTGCCTTTCAAATTGAAAAAAAATATATACATTACAATAAAGTTTTAAAGTCGTTTGCTTGTTTCGAAGAAAGTTAATTATCGAGGACCCTCGTTTACACAATTTTAGATAGAATCAGTTTGACTGGAAGCATTTGGGATGCCTTGTTACATCCTTGATTCTGCCGGAGAAGCGGCCGGCTTTGTTCGTTTGGGATGATCCAGATGTTTGGATCGATGATGCATGTCATCTTTTGGATCCCCTGGTGCATCAAAGGCACCGATAAATATATTCAGTACAAACGTTATGAAGACCTAGTGTCGAGGACGTTTGGTTTTTATTTCTTAAATATCATTTCCCCTTGTGAATAGCTCATTTTTAAACATAAGCTAACTTTGTGGACAAACTTTATAACGTATTGCTTTTTTAATTCAACAGAATGATACCGAAGGAGCTTACCTTGTTTTTAAAGAATTCCTGTCATATTTCATGATTCTAAGAATTTTTCTTTTCTTTTCTTTTTTTTATTCAGAGCTGATTTACAGGTAAGTTATTTTGACCTCACTGGACACATGTACCCACATTGGTCAACAATGGCCACTCTTGTCATGATATATCATAGAGAAGATATAGATTTAAAAGGATAAGAACTTAGTCAAACGAAAACCTTAATTACCAGACTTGAACGAGTTTTGATCAACTTACTCATACACGGACACTTCGTTGCCACTTTGTTCAGATCATGAGATGTTCCTTTATATGGTTCAGATGATGGTATTTATAACCCGCAACTGAGTACCCAGTAGTAAGTGTAAACAGAAAATGTGTAACCGTGATAAATCGACCCATAACTCTAAATGGGTGGCAACAAAGATATAAAAAAGCCTGCGGCCTTTGTTTCTAGCGAAATCGAAGACTTTAAGAGGTTATATTTAAATCTTTACATCCGATTCCCCACACTGAAGTACACTTCGGTCCGTAGATAAATTAAACCTTAAAACATAAAATCAGCAGGCTTATTGCAATACGAAAAACGTGTGCATTCCGAAAAGGGCGCCAGATGTGTTGCCTCCATCAATTACTTACCTGACAAATAAAGATATGGAAAAACGGGAAAAGTATGTTTCGATGGATTTGAAATATAACTTTGACTATTTCTGTTGTCAGATGTAGGTTAATAAGTAGAGTCATATTTTCAAACAACGGGAGACAGATACAAATCATCGATTAGCAAGTCAATTTGCAAGTTTTTGAGACAACCAAGTTCCCGTAAAGGCATATCTATTAAGGTTCTTCATCTATGTATCTTACTTAGTCATTTTCAGCGTTCTCCGATTGTGAAGCAATTAATGTAAGCGTTTATCATTTCGCTTTAGTGGCATTTCTTTGCGTTGGATCTCAAATTAAAATACTCTCAACAAGTGTTTAAACAGACCCATTTCCAATTATCACCTACTTGATGGCATCCCGTAAAGAAATTCAAAAAGGAAACTGGGTCATTTGCAAACCTGATAAACACAGATATGAAGAAACGAGAAAAAAGAATGTTTTTAATTTGTACAAAAATAACTAACACGACCTCGTAAAATGCATTTAAAAGGTGCTCCAAATTATTCAAGCCTCACGAACGAGAATCGAAAATTTTCCGGCTTTAATTCCTTAAATGGATTGTGAATAAATCTTTGTTTTGTTTTTTTTTTTTTAACGAGGACTAAATTTCATACAGAGATGATAAGAACAACCCTTTATGAATGTATAAGTTTTATCGGCTACCTGGTTGTCTTGTAGCCCTCGCAGTCCATAGAAAGGTGACAATCACGAGAAACTTTGGGTGGTGTGTCCTTTCATATTGTTACAAACTTTACGAAGTCGAGTTCAAAACCCATCACGAAAGTTTCATATCAGTCGAAGTGTAACCGAACATACCTTTATCAAACCAAACTTGGATTTCATTTCAAAGTTAGTTACAAATAGCGGCCTTGAATTTATCCCAGCTAGAAGTAAGGGATATTTTTCGCGTGAGTTGAGCCGGGTTGCATATATCACTGAACTCGATTCTACCAGGGTAATGTTTGTACAGGATTACTTTCATCTACGTTTCATACCTTCGTCTGACAACTGTTGGAACTGGCTGAGAGTCTCTGTGTTCCGGTGATTGTTATGAAAACTGGTTGAAATCACGAAAAGACCCCCTAAGATCTGACCCATTACCACTTATCTATCATCAGGTATAAGCGCGAACGATAAAAAAAATGTCGTATTACTTTAACACAATAATTCACTGAAGTTTTGAAAGGTCAATAGCAAATCTCAAGGCCGAGGATGTATCATTAGGAGTATCTGAGCAAAGTGTAATGGACTCTTGAAATATCTTCCTTTTAATTCAGATTAAGAGATAGCTAACAGATTATGGCCCTTGATATTATTATTGCCTGAGGGAGGGGGGACGGGAAGATTTTTTGGGGGATCAGACGGTTTTTATGAGGAGTAATTAATCGTCGCCAACAGAGTATAAATTAGGAGCTGTATAAAACTGGCTTCCAGTTAACTGCTGATGAGGAGGGGATCATAGAATTATTTTGACAACAAAAATAGAATTATTATGAGCCTTATGGGAGAATGACGTAAATTTCATCGTGACAAAACCAAAATCCACCACCCCACCCCCCCCCCCTATAAGGGATAAATAAAGACGGGTGCCCTTATCAGAAACTTTATCGAGTCGCGAAGTCTTGGGAAGTGTGGGCGTCTCCCTTTGACTGTACATTTTAATCGTTGTGATTTTATGGATGAGAAAGTTGTTGCAATATAATTAATTGCACTTCGAGTTTTTCGGCTCATGAATTCTTTTCAGTCTGGCCGCAATTTTAATGATCTACTAAAAAAAAAAGGAGTTATCTGAGAAAATTTCAAACCAGGAAGGAATTTCGTTTATGCTACCAAACCTCTAATAAGTGTGGTTTCATATCACGAGAGATTTTTGGTCGGAAATTTCGCCACCTTTTTAATATTTTATGTGCTTTGACAGTCTTGTTACGCAATCCTTCAGCGATGTCTAAAAGATCTCTAGTACTGTGGGTAAATGAATTTTTGAACCCTTTTAACGAGCTGTAGGGAAGAAAATTCATTAAATTTGGGCTCTAATAACGAGTTCCGGGGTCTTCTGTGAAAAGAATGCTCTCTGTGAACTTTTGCAGTTTTAGATTACGCGCGTCCATGGTAACGACTCCTGTCCGAGGTAAGAGACTGGGACAAAGCAATTAAAAAAGACATTCTTGGGTTATGGAGAAGGGAAAATCTAAACCATCTTAGATGTCAGATCTTCAGAGTTTGATATCCTGCCTAAGGTGGAATGACTTTTTTCAAAAAAAAGAGACAAGGTACACCTCAACTTTTGTAATCCTTCGCAATTCGCTGTGTATGTTCATCCAAATGATTTCACAAACACAACTGTAAGACGAACTTGTTAAAACACCTTTCCGCGCTCGTACTATTTTAAATTCTTCCGGTTTCGCTTGCAACGAGATCTTGCAGATGACCATCTTCTAGCATATGATCGAACTGAAGCTATACAAGGTAAATACATTGTGTCTGGAAACACCATAGAGCCACAAATCTATCGTCCATCGTTTTGCCATATTGGTGGAAGCTGGTAGCACTTGTGCTAACTGAAAGTTCACACATATAACTCCATATGATAAAATATATTTTTCACTGATGAATCCTATTTTAGCAGAAGCCCTCTGTTGGTTTACGAGCTGCGCCATATTGGTTAAAACGAGTTGTACGAATTTTTTCTATCGTAATTACAGAGCGAAGTATATTCTCCACAACCTGAATAGAATATGGAACTTGTTGCGGCAGAAGTGTTCCCAATTTTTTTGAATTTGATGGTAGCTGGAACCTACAGAGATCAAGATTTGCATTTTACTGCAACCGGCTACCAAAAAAAAGCTTTCTCATTAATCATTCTATTGATTTGGAGATAAAACAGTCAGACGGTGTGAAATGCTAAGTCAACACAAGGGGATAATGTCCAAATGAATTAACCATTCTCTTTTAGGATTTTTTTATTGTGTATTTGGAATACCACCTGCTGATCAAAACTTTAGTCTTCTTTAAAGAATCACCTTCTATCTAATCATTTCCATTGTTTTCATTTTCTATTTCTGCCTCGATAGTCATGAAAATAAACTGAGCTCTGCATGAGGCGATAAGTGAGAAATTTTGCATACAAAAAAGTAAGACTCGCAAAGCTAGGTTTGTTTGGTGAGTTCAGTACAATAATAATAATAAATAAAAAACAGGATATCAAGAAAAATGATGAAACTGTAACAAGAATATCTCATGAAAATTCTCTCCATGGAAACGGGCAAACGGCAAATGTTAGATATTTGAACTCTTTATAATCATTCTCTAAATTCTTATTTGAAAATAAATTCGATATCTGAAAAGTACTAGTTATCTTTTTGTTCCTAAACAATTTAGACAATCAAGTCATCGCTTGATTCAATATTTTTAACAAGGCGAGCCTCTCTTCTATTTGATTAAAGTGCACCTAAACCTAAAAATTTTTTTTCGCTTAACGAAATAAGCGTATTTTTTGGAGTATTTCTGTGCAAACATTTTTTTATTTGCTCAAATCCTCAATTGTCTGTGCCCAGTCAAAATACGGAAAATCGGCCGCCATCTTGCCCCACGGCCGAGTTTAAAGGGGAATGGCTCTAGCGGGTAATGTGACGTCAAATCGAGAACACGAAAGTCTGCATTTCACACATTTTCGCTTGTTTGGGAAGGTTGTAGTCGATTTTATCCGAAAATATGCCGACTAAGTGTGTGGTAGGAGGATGTAGCAACGTGCGAAATTTGCAAGAGGGTATCACGCTTCATACATTCCTCATACAACACACCTGGTCGGCATATTTCGGACAATATCGACCACAACCTTCCCAAACAAGTGAAAATGTGTGAAAAGCAGACTTTTGTGTTCTCGATTTGACGTCACATTATCCGCTAGAGCCATTTCTCTTTAAACTCGGTCGTGGGGCAAGATGGCGGCCGATTTTCCGTATTTTGACTAGGCACAGAAAATTTAAGATTTGAGCAAATTAAAAAATTTTTGTACAGAAATACTCCAAAAAATAAGCTTATTTCGTTAAGCGAAAAAAAATTTTTGGGTTTAGGTGCACTTTAAAAAAGTATTGTTCTGAAAATCATTTGAAATAAAAAAAAAAAAGTCTTATTCAGTCGTTGCTCATATCTTATGAATAGGACAAGTGTAGAACAGTGATGTTATTGTACAAGTGGTTAAGAGAAACCTATAGTTCTGAGATAACCAGGTGGTTTATCATGCATTGCAGTCGTACATTTTCAATTCATTGTGCCGCCATTTTTTCAGGGTTGTCATGAACATGGCGATCAATCGCAGGATTGTTAAAGGTGTTTACTATCAAGAAGACTTACGACTTGGGTGTTTTAGGTTAAAAATGTTTAAGGTCGCGATAAAAATTATACTGTTATAGACCACTTTCTTAAATGGCTGCCGGATTAATATTCTTTTGTTTAAATTTAAATTAGCCCTACTGGCCTCGTTCTCCAGTACAAAATTCAAAAGAATACATCATCTCAAGAGAGGCCAGTAGGGCTAATTTAAATTTAAACAAAATAATATTAATCCGGCAGCCATTTATGAAAGTGGTCTATTGGTTTCTGCTATTGGTTACTCACGTATTTTTTTTATTTCATTGTAATTGTTGTCGTTGCTGCTTTTGTTGTTTCCTTTGGACACTACTTTAAGATTTATTCTACTATTTCTTCTCCTTTGGTTTGGTGCAAGATATTTTTTATCCTCGCCTTTAGCATTTCTTATTCCGGAATATACGTCTACCCAATAGCTTTTACAAGTTTGCGTATTTTATTGATCCAAGAATTGACTAAAGGCAGTTCTTCCCCAAAAGGAAATCTATTTTACATCCGAAAATCCTCTTAAGTGTGAAAGCGCCTTAGAATTTTAAAATTTCCCATGAAAAGAGCAAGTCTTTTCTCCTTCATTGTTCTGTAATTTTCATAGTGTGGATATATCTATCGATAAAACGTTTTCACCTACCACAATGTTTACCTGAAGATCCTTGTTGTCCAAACGTAACACGAGACTCAAGAGGAGGAAAGTGATACCGTTAGATGATCCTTTTAATGTAGACTGGACTCAACCAATCTTCATTCCGATTCTAATTTGAACAGTAATTGCAAATCTGAAATCATAACATCAGCACTGGCTTTAGTTCTCTGTGCACAACTTTACAAATAAAAGCAAGTTTAGTAAAGTAAAGAAAACTATATACTTCTTTCTTTGGCTTCCATTGTTAAAATTACTTAGCAATAATTTATCCTTTTCAGACGTCATGAATATATAAATATTTGAATTCCAGAAACATGCCAGTTACACAAAGCGTAAGAATAATGAAAATAAACAGAATTTTAAGATGTCCACAAGTTCAAATAATGTCCTCATTCCATGACATAGAACCTTGTTCGTATCAAGCAAATTGTATAATTATTGTTATTGTACCTTACTAATGAAAACATTTCTTTTTTTTCTTTTAATTCGGAGCTTTTTTTGATTATTCTATGTTCCGTGAATTCTACAAGATTTTCTTAATCCGCAAGGCGGTTATCGCTTTTGAGGCTTACCTCCAAAGTATCACTGCTGTAAATATTACCGATAATTAAGCATTTTAGCTGTCAAGATTTGAACACTTTTTTCCATTTACATCGAGTCGCCTTAAAATTTTATCCTCATTGCGTTCTTCAAAAAGTTATTCAAAGATTCGTTTTTCTCAGAAACAAAATGCTAAACAGTTGAAAAAAAATCTGTGAAATGATCTACGTCTGAACGAATATTTAATTAAACTGCAAATATCCTATTTCCTGATAAGAATTTGAACTGAAGCGCTGACAAAGTTTTTGCCTTAGCTCGCTGATGTTCGGTTCCCCCGAGGTTTATTTTGACTTTCATGACTGAAAACAGACAGAAATGTTGATTTTTCAAACATTATTTATTTGTTAAAGATAGATTGAATGAATATCGTTAATAATTACCATAAGAACATACGCTGAAATTTCACCTTTTCAAAGCACTCGAAAATCTCCCATTTAGACCCTTTTAAAGAAACTATTTCCCAGAAAATATGAGTTTTTAATCACCGCGTGATTGAAAGCTTCCGATGAAGCTCTCCGCTTTGAAAGCAATGAACAATTATTATATCATGCATCTGCGAAGTTTTTTCCGTCCTTCCATGGATGAATTGGTTCTTTTTTGCCAATTGGACTGCAATCGACCCTTCAAAATTAGTAGTCGAAGTGAATAGCCCGGAGCGTTTTGTCGACATGGAAATTTTTGGCAAAACCCACTTTGAATTTTTGGTAGGGAAAAAAGTATCTTCACACATCGTTAGACGGAGGCTATCAGAATTATCGTAGAAATAATCTAGCTATGACAAGCCCCGAAAAATGAAAACATTTTATGCTTAATTAGAAGTGGCAGGATCGAAGAGCATTTGAACGTCAAATGGCAGAAAAAATGATATGTGTAATATACAAGAAAAAAAGGTTACAGTTTCTAAAACAAATTTGAAGGCCTCGTCTTCATTCAAATCAACACGACACTTGACAACTTTATTTATATGATCATTTGTTGACTCATACGTCCTGATTTTCGGTCGGATATCAGTTATCAGTTTGGACGTATTGCGCCATAAATGGAACATCCTTTAAAATTACATTTGTTATTTTATTTTCGTGGCTACATGGAACGTTATTTGTCTTTCACAACAGTAAACATAGCAAAATGCAAAAAGCGTGATTTCAAAAAGTGGAATTCATTTCTTTTTTGGATAAATTATATGAAGAATGTCGAATAGCCAAATCTTACCTCACTGCCATAGCCAGAGCTGTCTTCATTTTTTTTGTGCGAGATGGCGCATTGGTGTGTTTGAGGTTCAGGCGCTGAACGCAAATACTGAGATGTCTACAACAGAACTGCCTTTAATCCATTATAAGAATTGTTTAGAATAAATTATGTCTGATGCCTCATGAACTCGGTAAGACAGAAGAGACGTCATTAGCATGTAATTACAAACTGCTATTGACGTGTTACCAAAAGGTTTTTATTAACAATAATTTGATGGATTTTTCTCACAAGGAAATCTCCAAGAAAATGTCATCTCACGTTGCTCCCAAATTTCTAGGTGGAATTGTGTTTTTAAAACTATTTAAATTTGTTCATATTTCTGTAGGATATTTACATCAAGGTTAAAGAAAAAATTATTATCATTATTCCTCCGGAAGGCTGCGATATTTTTACTAATTATAATACTTATTTCGGTTTCAATCAACTAGATTATCTGTTATCGAGGGTATGTGGGGCTCTCAATTTTACAGGCCACAGTCAGATTGAAAACAAAGTGTGGGGATGAAATATTCCATACGACAAAAAAAAAAGCTTAAAGTTTAAGTTTCTGTTTGGCTTCAAATTCAAGTTTTACCAATCAATGTAATCTTTTCAGAATTCTCTAATAGGACGGTTCTAAATAGTTGAAATCGCGGTTGGTAGTAAGTTTATCCAAAAGCTTTTATTTTAAGCATTCAAATTTACCACACAAAAAAAAGATATCACTGCTTTTGGGGGATGCTATATTGAATGGAAATTTTGGAAATGCAATTTTTGCTACCAATCGAATATCGTAAGTCATATCAACTGAAAATCTGACAACTTGCATTTTTAAAACAAATCTTAATTTGCACTTGTAATAGAAGGTTGGGATATTTTTTTTACGTTAATTAATATCTTTTATTTACCGTCTTGCAGTAAATTGCCTATCGTAATTTTCTTTAAACTAGGACATCGCACACCGCGATTTCATTTTGTTGATATGAACCGAGAGTTTCAACACTTCGTCTACAAAAAAACCGTGTAAATATTCTTTACGGAAATTACACCACTCTTACCAGTTTCGTGCAGTTCGGGTGAAGAACTTCTTTAAAAAATATCATTAGGGTGAAGTTTTTCAAGTCGCGTAAAAAAGGAAGATTATCTTTAGAAATCTTACAACAAAGAGTCAATTTACACCCTATTCCATTCTGATTCTAATGGTTCGTACCTTTATTTCGGTTTTCATTCATGATAAATTGTTTCCGTTCATAGGAAAGGCCGGCATCGGCCTAAGGACGGAATCCTTGTGATCATGGACAATTTCTTCTCCTCATATCAGTTATCTTTTTCGTGAAAATACTCGTAATGATTTTTAATAAAGAATTAAAACTGAAAAAATATTTTCTTAACACATTCCTGATAAAACCTAAAAACGTGAAACTTTTTTAATAAGGTCTCTTGTCAACTCGTATTTCAAGTGCATATTGTGAATAAATTACCAGGATGGATCGTGAACATTGATCAAATATATCTCCTCTGAAGTCATATTCTAAAATAATGAATAAGAAATGCTACATTCTATTCATTGGCGCTGGGTCTTTTTCATGGAAGAATTAGGTTTTCTTGACGTACAATGAAACGTCTTCCGGTTTTTAGATTTTTTCGGAAAGGTGTCGGGAAAAAAAATTTTCGAAAGCGATCCAGGAAATCAAAGAAAGATTTAATGAACGATCACAAAAATTTTATATTTAAGTGTGAATCCTTGCTCTGTTCTTTATTTCGTAATGTTTTTTTGTTGTTGTTGTTTTTTTGTTTTTTTTTACAAACGGAGTCGAAGAGAGCATCATTCCTACAACGGTCTTTTTTTTAATTGTTGCCAACAACAACCCGGTGAAAACAACCATGAATAGCCTAACCATTTTGTAGCAGGTGGATTATTCATCAACACTAGCCACCAAATATAATTCAATTCAGTCACAACAATAATTTTTAAAGGTAGAGGGCGAGAATCAAAATTTTAGCAATTCCAATTTCTTGTGGTGGGCAAATCTAAGGTGCTTTGTTATTTTTTTTTTTTTTTTCACGAATATCCTGGCACCGGTTTTCCTTATCTTCAGTGTAGTCCGTTTTTAAGAAAATGATTTATGATTTCAGACAATACTTGATCGTATCTATTTGGAGAAAAAATACATTTTTCCTAACCTGACAAGAGTCGAGGGAAAATGAAATAAAGATCTTGATTCTCCAACAATTTTGACAAAAATCAAGTTTCAGATGTATTTCAGGCTATAGAAAGAATAAAAAAAAAGGAAAGAAAGAAAACATTTTGATCTTAATGAACAAGTCCGTCTACCACCAGACTTATCCCAATTGGGGGTTAATGCACCTATTTAGTGCAAATGATGTGTTGAAGTAAGTTAAGCAGATGGTTGAGGTTTAACCACCCAATCGGGATACGAGGACATGAGTGCCAAAGTGATCCATACCAATTGTGAATCCTTTTATTACTGAATAAACAAGCAAAGAAAAGTCGTTTACCTTTCCTTCGCTGCGTTACGGCGATATTTTCCTTGTTGTGATCACAGAACCTTTGGAATAAACAGAACTTCATTTTTAATTCTCCTCAAAATTCCTTTGCCAAACATTAATTTACGAAATATATATATATATATGTGCTCCTTATAAAGACAAGAAGAAGACCACGTAACGATGCAGACCCCTCAGTCTTTGAAAATGTTGCAAATTATCAAGGAACTTTATGAGGAACAGCGAACACAAACTCCTGAGAGAGTCGATAAATCCCCAAGTTTATGCCGAAATCAAAACAAACTGTTTTGGTTCCGATGCAAAGGTTTCATCGACCATTCTGTACCTTTTTTAAATTGATGAGCTTCTTTCACGTTTGAGCACAAAGGGAAAGTTAGAGAAGAAAAGTGCGATCTGCACGACGATTACTTTTAAGCCTAACTAACTGGCAGCTGCCGGAGGTTTGCTGTTATCCTCACATTAGTTGACCAAGGTTAAACTTTTTGAAGGAAGGATCATTCATACCCTGGCAGTAGCTGCGTTATTGTACTTCTTCTCTGGGTAACAGCTCAGAATAATCTTTAGCAAAGAATCTCTCACAAAGATCACAAAAACACACCTAAAAAAACACTTCCAGTTTAGACCTCAGAATATCGTGTCGTTTCCATACGGCCAGGAGGCCATTAGACTTTTTCTTTGAAGTGTGAAAATGCAAACCATCTCGCAGGTTCTAACATAAAAGCTTCACTTTACGCCTTTATTGAACTCTATTGAAACGGGTCTTAATAGGCGTCATTTTCAACATCAATTCAAAAACACATTTTTCGTGAGAAGAACATTAGTATATGCAGCCGTTCATTGGTAATAATTTTCATACAGTTAAGCAAAGCTTTGCACACCTTTCCAAAGCCTCGTTACAACATTTTTTTTGGAAAGTGACCGTTAATCTTACGATAAGGTTTTTTTTAAAAACGTTTCGGATCGGAGACAGGCGCTTTCAATAAATAGAATTTATCATTCAAACAACGAAACCCGATAAATTTAAAATTGGATACAATTGACTTAGGCAAAGGAAATTGGGATTTTCTGCGGTTTTCAACTGTACTTTCCTTGATCCTGCTAGCCTTTCACTTCATCCGCAAATGACTCAAACGGCACTCAGGTACAAAACTTCACGATAATAATCGAGATTGCACGAGTAGTATATCAAATTTTCTTGAAAATTATGGCTGGAGAGCTGATAAAATTGATTGAAAGTTAAATTTGGAAGTACATTATTAATCAGTGAGTGCTAGAACTCTATTGAAACGGGTCTTAATAGGCGTCATTTTCAACATCAATTCAAAAACACATTTCTCGTGAGAAGAACACCAGTATATGCAGCCGTTCATTGGTAATAAATTTCATACAGTTAAGCAAAGCTTTGCAAACCTTTCCAAAGCCTCATTACAACATTTCTTTTGGAAAGTGACCGTTAATCTTACGATAAGGTTTTTTTAAAAACGTTTCGGATCGGAGACAAGCAATAAATAGAATTTATCATCCAAACAACGAAACCCGATGAATTTAAAATTGGATACAATTGACTTAGGCAAAGGAAATTGGGATTTTCTGCGGTTTTCAACTGTACTTTCCTTGATCCTGCTAGCCTTTCACTTCATCCGAAAATGACTCAAACGGCACCCAGGTACAAAACTTCACGATAATAATCGAGATTGCACGAGTAGTATATCAAATTTTCTTGAAAATTATGGCTGGAGAGCTTATGAAATTGATTGAAAGTTAAATTTGGAAGTACATCATTAATCAGTGGGTGCTAGTCGAGTCTTCACAATGACGCATCAGGCATTTTACTCTCCAAACACGACTCATCCAATTTTCATAAAAATTCAAGAGCTTACTGGACGAGTTATCCTCTTTTCTTTTTCTCTGGTAAGAGGTGCAGAAGACACCTAGAACTAGTTTTACCTCTGTGATCGACTGTCTAGGCAGAACCCGTTTAAGATTAAATAAAGAAGTTACCCAGAGTATTACAGTAAAAAAGACTATCACTTAACACGAACCGATTTGCCGTCATTGTCATCTGTAAAGCTATTTTAAACCATGCGCTTCTGATGCCAATTAAAATTGGAAAAAAGGTCCAGACATCTCCGGGCTTTGTAGGTGTGATATGGGTTCTGATTTATCTACTTGGATTTTAATTAGAACAAAAATGACCGTACACCAAGCCAGAGCCTTCAGTTTGCACATGGGTAGAGGGGATGAATAAAAAAAAATAGGTTTGAAGGGAAATTGAAGGACAGAGAGAGCCAAGAGCTAGTAAATTTTTTATCAAAACGATTTACGGGAACAAAGTCAGTCTTCTTGCAGTGGGAAATCCAAGCCATTAGGACAATCCTCAGTAAGTAGCAATAAAACTTGCTGCTATTTTGACGTTGTTAAACGTTCTTGACATCTTTGGTTATTTCGTTCACTTTTTATTTTATTTAATAATTGAACTAAGGGATTGCATTTTTACATTTTTCAAAATAACGGTGCAATTTATGATTGTAGAGTGAGCGTTTCTGAGTAAAGGTTGTTCCTTGTTTGCATCTGCAGTCTGCTTCGTGGTCTCCAGTCTCCAATATCAAACAAGACGTGACCAGAAATGGAAAGGTATGCAAACTGTGAAAACACGCCATGCCCTCATATTTATCAAGAGTGCCACACCCTGCGAGGAAAAGATAACTCAGTTCCTCACTAAAATAGTCGCTTGATTAACCTTAAATTCGTTAAGAACTGTATACTAATCGTATGATGATTTTGCGGATTTTGACTGATAGTCAACGTTCGAATGGTCCTTGACTGAATTTCTCCAGATTGAGTCAAAGCCAAATTATAAATGGTGCCCTTTGCTGAAAAGTACTTGCTACAGTAGATTGCGTTTGCAGTATCAACGATAACTTCTAGAAATAATCAAACAAGCTCTTGTTCAGAAATAAGGAGGTTATGAAAACTCCTCAGATAATTATAAACCACCTTTTACGAAAAAGAACTATGCATTTCTGTTTCTGATATAATCTGCACTTGATTTACAGCATCCTGCCAAAGACTTAAAGATAAATTCAAACAGCCGCCACAGGACGGAGACTACAATAAGAAGAGCAAATGCCAGGGGAACTGTTCCCAAGATAATGATTTCAACGATATGTAGCACAGTCATACAAATCTGTTCCTGCGCCGAAAGAACCTCGTCATTGATACCAAGTGCTACATCAGCCATGTTTATGATCGCCAATAGAAGAAGAGCCGCCAATGATGCTGTTTCAGCATGATTAACTCGTGAGTCCTGGAATGGCTTTTTCCAAAGATGGTAGGCAAGAATAGCAGCGCAAGTGACACTTAAACAAAAAATCCTAATGAAAGGAAAAACAATGAAAGTGTGAAGGCAGATCATAACCAAACGTCGAGCGATTAAAACGCTTTCCCAGTACACTGCTCCAGCACCTCGGTCTTCGTGGGATTTTCTGAAAGGGCCATAAACAACATCTTCTACCAAATTACACGAATGTGCTTGACTCTGGTCGAGAGATTCGCCGAAAGGGGAAGACTGTTCAGCGCTGTTACACGAGTCTGAATGACGCAAAGGTGTCTCTTCGTTGCTACTAACTATGGCTCCTGAATCTTTGAAAATCCTCCTGTATTTGACAACCCACATAACAGCGAAAGGCAAAGGAAAGGTGCAACCACATACAAACTGCCCTGGGGAAATAATTTTACTATTAAGCAAACGAGATCCAAGGTACAAGACGAAAACGAATGGCATGATGAAAACAAGCAAAAACACACCGCAAAGTTTCTGCCACCAACACCAGCACTGGACATTTCCATCATAAAAAAAGCGTATCGTTGACTGTATTTCAACGCAGTTCAATGCTTTAAGTGCTCCCTTTGCTAGTGCTGAATAGCCAAGAAGAAGACATTCTGTTGTGGCACTTAGATACTGACCAGAGGGAGGAAAAATCGGAGATTGTTTGTTTATTTTCCTAACTGTTCCATGAAAAAGGAAAATGACCAGGACACCGACCAGCACAGCGAGGACTTGAGAGGCCTCCAAGAAAATCTTCGAAGCGACTGTAAGTCCGCGAATTGGACAGATCAGTGTTTTACTCGAAGAGATAGCTTTAAAGTCGAACCAACCAAGTATAGGAGTCAATAAATAGTTGTCCTCCAAATGAATCTCAAAGGCTTCCGACATGAATACTAAGTTAGCCACCTGGTAAAAATAGAAGACTACCTTGATGTATCCACCACCGTTTGGAGAAGAAGGTGAAGCGTCTCTTTTGTGTGTCGTTATTTTCCATGGCAAGATCCGTTGAATGAAACACATGACCGGATACTTCCAAACAAGAAGGAAAGCAAATGTTAAGCTGTAGAAAAGGACGACAGACCAGAACCAGTGGTCTTCACACTCATCATTGGTTGTGCATTGTGGAGAGAAAAGAGTTTCTGTGTAACCAGTCTTACATTGTCCACAGAGAAACCCAGTACGGTTTCCAGAACAGCCTGATAGCAGATAACCCTGGTTGTCATAGGGACAGCTGACATTTAGATAGGGACAACAGTAACCTGTCGGACAACCCTGGAAGCCGACAGTGCCATGATCTGACAACAAAGGGAATCCCCAAAAGGTGGGTTTTGCAGCGATATCAGTTGTACAGTTTGCACCGAATGGGCACGGTCGACACTTAGTGGCAAAAGGCTCTACACTGTAAAAACCTGGAGAACATTGTTTGCAGCTTAAAATAAAGGACTCTGACATGGTGTTATATAAGCCATTCGGGCAAGCTTCGTTTGAAACAAAATGAGAATGAGCGAGATTTACCTTTTTTCTCAAAGTTCCAACTGGACACTGAATGACCGATGTATCATCAATCTTTGCTTCACTTGCTCCCGTGACCATAAAATAAGCATCGATGTCCTGAGAGGACTCAACCGAGAGAGTAGTGTTACTTAGTTGGATTGGTCCTGAACTTGCCCAGTAAATGAATCCTGTAAAGGAAGGAACCATAACTGCTATATGGACTGCCAGTCCATTTTGCCAATTCTTCGTCTGATCAAAAGATGTGTCGACCAACTCAAGACTGGTGGACCCTTCTGAAGCAAAAAGAGTGTATATGGCTAAATTGTCTACAAATTGATAGTTGCTGAGGTTATTGTGGCCGTTTTCTAAACGCACAACCGAGGTATCGGCGCTATTTCCGTCAAAAGTAGCGTTAAAGAGTTGGATGTAGTTTCTGTAGATCCATCTTGGAATTTTACATGAAAGTGGATCTTTCTGGTCGGGTGGTAATCGAAACAGTAAGATCCTACCCTGTATACTATTGTATTTAAAGGTTGCCTCCTCAATCTTTACCTTACTTCCCTGATTTTGAATATAGAAGAACAACAATGCCAAGCTTTGGAGGACAGAACTTTCAAACTTGTTTGCCGTGAAATTTACTTGTCTTATTACCAGTTGGGCACCTGTAGACGCCCTAATCTCCATGGAGAAAAATTTGTTGCTTTCAAAGATCGATTGCCCAAGGGAAAATGTCGAGCTACTTACATCATTTGAGCCCAGTTTAAAGAGCATTCCTCCTCCACTATTGTTTCTGTACAACAAGCCACTTATGGTTATATTTGCTACGTAACTTGCGCCCACGAAGAAATTTACCGGCTGTCCTGCCAATGTGTTATTATCAGCTGTAAGACTTCCAATATTTTCGGAAAAGCTCGTTCTGTTCAGGGTGAACTTTAGTTGAATGGAGAAAATTAAAATGGTCGTCCAGCCGCACGGGAAACGCTCATCCTGTGAGTTTCCATGGAAATTACAATCGACAATCGTTACATCTGAATTTCGAGCATCCAAGTGTAACGTTGAACTTCCCATGTCAACCTTATTATGCCAAAAGGAAACATTAACTAAGTTTACTTGAAGGTAAGCTGACTCTACGCAAATTGTTAGAGTACCACCCAAAGGAACATCCTCGATAAAATTAGGTTGTCGAAGTATGTTTCTTTGAAACGAAACATTTTCGACTAGGAGAAAACCTTTAGCTACTTTAAAATCAACCGCTAGGATGTATATCGCTGAGCCCTCATTTCTGGCGCTATTTTGTACAAATTTGCAGTCTTTAATCTGTAAGCGAAATTCACGGCTACTCTCAACCAGCATGGCTCCTCCACTTAGCGGAGAACTATTATTGATAAAGTCACAATTTACGACAGAAATGTCAACGAGGCCTAAATTCCCGCCAACAATGATTGCTCCCCCAAAATTATGAAGAAACATTCCTTCACTCACAGACACGGAAATGTATTCCAACGTTGAATGAAAAGAGTTGTGATCCTTAGGATGCGCTTGCAAAATATGGCCCAAGTCCTTATAGTTTGCTCTGTTTCGGTTGAAATACCTCGCACTTCCGTTCACATTATCGGCATTTTTGACATGCAAACATCCTCCGTTGAGCGCAAAGTTTCTTATGAAAGAGACGTTGTTAAATGTCATAGACGAGGGATACCTCATCATACGTATTACCGAAATCATGAACACGGCCACATCCACCATTCTCACTTTACTTTCCGATGCGTTATTTCCAGTAAACACTGTATCATAAACTTCTATTTTGAGGTTATTCCCAACGACACTGATACAAGGAAGAGAATTGTTGCTAAAAACAGATTTGGCTATTAGCAGAGAATGGTTCCCATCGAACGTCTTAAAATCAACAACGGCTGCTGCGTTTGAGAGAGATGTAGCATCTATAAAATTGCAATTTACGACATTGAGCGTGCTCATCCGAACAGCAATACAGCTATCAATAAATGTGAGTCCATCCAGGTAAATAGTTACGGTGTCTGATGTGTTACTGCCATCTAAAATAATTCGCCTCAAAGATGAACATTTAATGAATACCTTGGCTTTGCCGAATCGTCTCAAGGATAAACTTTTGTTAACGTAAATTCCATCCGGCTGTGACGTTGTCGGTAAGCATGGGTATGGATCACGTGATGTCTCAGTGCCATCTATAGAAATAGTGTCGTTCCACTGCGCATGTGCAATACCAAGAGCAATCAATTTACATGCTGTCTTCATTGTTCCACCACAAGAAGGCTGGCTGTTACCATGACAGCGAGAGACATAAATTTCTTTACTGAAAACAGTCCCTAAGAAAAGAAGGGCAAACGATTACAATCACTAAAAATACCTTCAAAACCCATACACGGCTGCTTTGCATTTCATTTAATTTTCTGGTTTTGTCACCCAACGCTTGTTTGACAACACTTGTGTGACACTACGCATTTGATCCATCCATCCGCTTTTCAACGGGGCAGATATGCTGTAAAAGAACCACTGCGCCCTACTTACAACCTGCGTTGCAGGCGGACGTGTCACACAATCCCCGGTATACCGGCGGTTTAGACTGTCTGCGACGCAGGCTACCTACTTACGGCATTAGGAAAAAAAGTATATAGAACATGACTAGATTTTTTAATATAGTTAGCCAGAATCATGATTCAGTGCTCAAATGACAGTAAGGCGTTTCAGAAACTGAGAGTCAGGCCATGCAAGTTGACCGCAGGCTAAATTACACTGCACAGTGATTGTGTTTTTCTTCTTTTACTTTCCTGTTCCTGTTGCAGTATGTAATCCATGATCGAAGGATATTCATTTAATGGAGACGATTAATTGTTAAACGTTCTGGTCTTGACTTAACTTACCAATATCGAGAATGCACAGGATCAAAATAATTCGGTTGAAAATGTGACTAAATGGACGCATCGATAAAGTTTTCAGAGTCCTCATAATCACAAACCAATTGCATCACTACTTTGACCAAGGTATCGGTCTCTAGTGGCTGTTCTGTTTGATCGGACCTGTGTGTAGTGCCCAAACTCTGTAATAGGGACCTTAAGCATCGATGACTTTGGGTGTCACGGACGTTCGATTGTTTGCAGGAGGGGGAACCTGGGAACGACGTTGTCGCCACCGGAGTTCGTGACATGATTGCGTGAAGCAAAACAATTACGCTAACTCACAGACGTAGTCGGTCGACCGTGAAAGTGTAAACACATCCTTTGTGTGGTCTCGATCTTGACCATGTTTAGTTTAAAGGAAGCTCGAGAAATGCTCTCTTTAGTATGGAGTCATCATTTTATTTCGGAAGAAGAATTTTTATTGTTGTATGACGCTAGTTTCTCCAAAAATCCATCATTTCCTCACGCCGACTACGATCGTTTTGATCTCGACTCTATGGATGAAACAGAGTGCTTTCATGAGTTTCGAGTAAGAAAAATGGACACTCTCAGACTTGCTGATGCCCTTGGATTGCTTGCGAGTCTGTGCTCCCACCAACGAACTAAGGCCAACCGCATAGAGGGACTGTGCATGTTGCTAAAACGATTAGCATACCCATGTCGTTTGAGTGACATGATCCACAGATTTGGACGGGCAGTGCCAGAGATAAGCATGATCACGACACGTTTTGAGAAGTGGATTTTCGACCATCATCACGCCAAGATCACAGAGTGGAATGACCAACTCCTCAGCAGAGACAAACTGCGAGTGTACACTGATGCCATAGCTGACAAAGGGGCAGCACTGTCCAACTGCTTTGGATTTGTCGATGGCACAGTGCGGCCTATTTGTAGGCCAGGCCAAGACCAAAAAATAGTTTACAATGGCCACAAGCGTGTACATGCTTTAAAATTCCAGTCAGTGTCATTACCAAATGGACTCATTGCTCACCTGTACGGACCCGTAGGTACGTGAAAAATTATCATCATTTTTATCGTACTGCTACAAGACTGCATGCCAAACTGCGAATAGTGCTTGCGATCTTGCTGGCTATTGTAGTACAGTAAATACTAGGAGTCTTATGCACGCTTGAATTACACTAGTCTGATTAACTTTTACTAGCAGCCAGTAATTAAGTATCCCCTTAACAGGGGTTCAAATTAAATGTATGTGTTAAATCTTTGATTGATGGAGAAGATAGATAGATTGATTGATTGATTGACTGATTGAGCCATTTTGTTGTTTTAAACTCATACAGAAGGTAAAAAACATGATGCAGCAATGCTTAAAGACTCTGGGCTACTGGACGATTTGGAGAGAAATGCATTCAGTCCTGTCACTGGCGAGGCCATGTGCATTTATGGCGACCTAGCATATCCACTGCGGCTCCACCTACAGCAACCATTTAGAGAAGCTCCACTCACTACTCCCATGGAGCAATTCAATAGGTCCACGAGCACTGTGCGAACATCTGTGGAGTGGATTTTTGGTGACATTGTGGCATCATTTAAATTCCTTGATTTCAAGAAAAATCTTAAAATCGGGTTAAGTGCTGTTGGCAAACACTATGTGGTTAGTGCATTATTACAAAATGCATTAACATGCATGTATGGAAACACCACTGCTACATTCTTTGACATTGAGCCACCCTCTCTTGAAGAATATTTTGCCTGAAATTATAACCAGATTGTTTGATGACACACATATAAGAACAATGGTCTGTAACACACCCTTGAGTCTGCTTTTCTCCCCGAAAAGGGTACCAAGCCTTTTTCCTCACTTTGTTCTGGAAGGGGCTTGACACCCTTTTGAAGAGTAAAAACGGAATCAAGGGAGTGTGTATAGATCATTGTTCTTACATGTGTGGGGGTTCACACTTACTCCAAAGAATGGGTGAATTAGCAAATTGACCTCAATTTTAAATGCCTCTATCCTGTAATTGATCATGAATTTCATCATAAAATTGTCAAAGTAGCTCATGTGGATCCACAGCTGCTTTGACAAAATAGATTGCCAATAACAGGACAGTTACATAAAAAACTAATATCAATTTGCTTTTTATGTACTTACAAGTTTTAAAAATAACATGATAACTGTGGGACTGTGGTTGTTTAATCACTTAATCTTCTGTACCAAAATAAAAATAAGGGCCTGTGTTTAAATGCTCATTTTCACGGTATGGCAAAGTTTATAGAGTTTTTAATCAAAATTTTATTTCAAAGTAATGTACCCAGTTTGATATTATAGCAAGTCATGTAAATTCTAAAGTTCTATACATGGCATTAATTTCTCAGCAGTAATATACCTTTTGAGGATAAGTAATTATAATGTATATGCTGGTATGAATAAATTGTGTCATCAACAAATTATATGAAATGTAATACAAAAAGCACGAAGACATCACAACAATAAAAGATATGTTAAGCATAAAAAATATGTAAGCAGTCAATTTAGTCACACTAACAGACTCCAACTGAAGTAGATAGTGATTTTTTTGATCAATGAAGTTAATATGTACCGGCCTGTTGCTTTAGTTGGGGCCAATACAATCATAGTTAAAAAAAATGTTTTAAAAGAGTAGCTCGAAAGATATCCAACAATATTGTAAATCTTCAAATAAGTGGTGCCCAGGGTACTTATTCCAATGTTGGGTTAAAACAGTAGGGTGCTTATTCAAGAGGGACCCTTCTGAGTTCACTATAAATATTTTCACAAGCTTAATTGAAAGCAAGTATTAATGTTCTTTTCTGGGCCAGGGAAGGGGGCAGGGTGCTTATTTCAATTTTTCTTCTCTAATATTGCCATAAGCATCTTGTACTGCTGTTGTTGCTGTCGAGCCATGTAGGTTTACATTTGTAGCAACTGCTGCTGTTGTTGTTGCTGGAACTGTTGTTGTTGTTGTTGTTGCTGCTGCTGTTGTAACAGCAGTTGCATCAGGCTGTTATGCTGCTTGTCAAGCAATTGTTGCCTCTTAGCCTCTTTCTCCAACTGCACAGATCTTATTTCTATATCTCTTTCTTTTAGTCTATTCTCTACAGTTGCCCGCTCCCTCAAATAGGCCACCATTTCAGTTCCATTGGATCGCCTCTTTTTGGCCTTGTTTTGATTTTCACCATCCCCATCTGAAAGTGATCGTTTCGCTCAATGACTCCATGGCTTTGAGCCTGATATCCTTAGCTTGCTCTTTCTGTGTTTTCTCTCTTGCTTTGTCATCCTCCTCATCTCTTGACTGATCACAGGCCTCAGCTCTCTCTATGATTTCTTCAAGTAGCCTGTCTAGCTTGGTTGGCTCAGGACTGATGTCACTGGCTTTTAATTCTTGTGAAGTCTTTTTTTAAATTTTTCCACCAAGACCATATAATGATCTCTTACAGACCTCTTATTAACTTTAAACTCTGCTCTTTTGTTGAGAATGTTGGCAATTTTCTCCCATGCCTGTGCCCTGCTCACAGTCTTCTCTTTAGCCCTGTATGGCTCAGCCTGCAAGACTTCGTGGCACAGGACAATGTCTTTCTCTTCACTCCATTCCATTTTACCACTGTTTTAAAACAATGCATGACATTTCAGCCTTTAAAAGACAACTTATACAAGTATCCCGTTAGCTTACATGAACATCATGCCCAGTTGATCTGATGTGATTAAAAAATGCAGTGTTAAACTTCTCTGTAGGATATGTAAATTAAGTCCCCCAATTAAACATTACTTGCAGTTTTCGAGCGTGCTCTCTAATTTTGGTAAAATTTAAAATTTTCATTCCCAAGCTGAAAATCCTTCCTTTCCACGCGAGTTTAGGCTAATTTAAATGCTCTATACAGAGGATAGTAGTACGTCAGTAAAGTAATATGTATTCTACTAGTCAGCCAACAAATGGCATGGCCTGTATATAACCGCTGCAGTTGCTAACTGTCTTGAATTCTCCCAACCAACCTCGTGTTTAGATGAGGCTATGTAAACACGGAAAAAAGTGCTCTATTACTTAAGCTTAAATAATATGCTTTACGAGTAAGATTAAGTTTATTAGATGCAACACATTTTAAATTCGAACCAGTTTGGGCGGTATCACGGCTACCTATATTCTTCTACAAACCTCAGATATTCGTTTAACAAAGACTACTATAGAAAAAAGGGTGTACATTCGTATAGCTAGATGTCGCTTTTTGAGCCGGGCTGGACAAAAAAGATAAACAAAATAGGAACTGCCGACTGTTTGTTGCATAAAACTAACGGACGAATTTTCACATTTACTTGTTGTGGCGAAGTTAACTTTGGCCTAAGGCTAAGAATTTGTTTTCTCAAAGTATGCATTATGCTAAGTTACTTGTAAGACCTCAGAGACTTTCGTCCAAAAAAAAATTAAGCTGCATGACAACTAACCTCGAGGATCTGCTTGGACCAGCGTAATTTCCTCCTTCGCAGGGAACTTGCAAGCTTGACATGACTACAAGTACAACAGCCGAGAAAATGTAATGTGGTTATCGGAGTGAATGACATCAAATCATCTTCGAAGTACGGCAGTTTTAATCTCAAATCCACCTGTATTCTGCGTTTTCTCCAGGACGTCAAACTAAGAGATCCTGCGATGTCGACGTGACCTTTCATCAAGGACGGACGGTGTATCCATAGCAACAGCTAACGACAGCTGATAATTCACTTCCGGCGAACGTCCGTGACTTCCAACGTCGTCGATGCTTAAGGTCCCTAGTTTCTCGGAATATGATTGTAAGACAATGTGTATCTTATACGACCTGTCTCTGTCAAGTCACAAAATTAATACAATCAATCAATTGTTTTTTACATGACATGACTCGCGTAGATTTTATCGTGTGGTATGATCGTCCGGGTGAGAGTCGTACTGAAAAGAACAGTTTCCGCCGGTAGTTGTTGTGACTGAACGACATTAGCGGAAGTCGTTGTTAGAGTCAGGTGACTTCCGCCAAGGTTGTCGAAATGTCCGTTGCGTCCTCCTCGGGATTACTCCCATCCGGCCGCTTAAGTTGCACGAGAACGAAGATATCACACGTAAGTCTTAAAATTATTACTCGGACTTTCCGAAGGAAACGCCCGAGGCATAAATTCGGCTTGTTTTTTTTTTTTTTTTGTGTTCCGTCACAGAACGCAGTTTCACTGAGTTTCACTACAGCGCATGTGTGAAGTGTAGGCGCATGCGTAGAATGAACCCCAGAGCGCAGATGGTTCGAAGCAACAAAAGCTGGTAGTTTCGAAAGAAACGGTTTGGGGCTGCGTCGGTGGGAGTAACGAAATAATTTGAATATATCGACAAAGTTGAAATGGTAAATTGGCCACCGTAACGATTACAAAGGCTGACGTTTCGAGTGTTAGCCCTTCGTCGGAGCGAAAAGAGGAATTATGGGTTGTGTGTGCTTTTAAAGGCAGAAGATGGAGCTACGTTATTGGTGGGAACATGGCAACGAGAAAAACAAGAATAAATTAGTTGAATGAAAAGCGTTCCTTCGAAGCAATGTTTCGTGGACATTTCCTTGCTTGATGTACGCGAAAGAAATTCGATGGCTGTTACGTTCAGTACAGATAAAAAGTCACACACTGTTCGCGGTAGACCCATACTAAAACTTGTGGAGCGTATTGGGAACGGGTCGGTCCGCGAACTTTACGAGAGATCAATTTACGAGCGATACTTTGTAAGTGAACCTTCTATCGAGAATTTCAGAGCTGAGCAAAGAGTTTCCAGCAATCTGATTGGTCGAGCGGTTCCCTATATGACGCTATATAAACCGCTCCACGCGAGTTATATAAAATGTTAAAATAAAATGTTAATAAATGTTACTAAAATGTTATGATTTATGAAATTTCTCTTGTTCAGCTCAGAAATTATACTAAAACAATTATTCGCCTCAGGCTCTGTGAATATTGTCGACTTCGTCTCAGGGATTATTCGATGATATTCACCTCGCCTTTGGCGAATACTTGTTAAATATCAAGTGAAACCTGCTATATCAAACGAGCTATCCCATATTATGTTTACATGTAAACACAACCGTGTATTTAGACGTGATCGAGAACCCAATAGAATACCAGAAGCTACTCTGAAACGTCTCAGAAGAAAGGGCAGAAAACTGAAGGAATTTGGTTATGAGGGTATTTGTCCAAGCATACCAAACTCCTCTTGGCTACGTCGTTATGTGAAGGTTAGAAGAGTTACAACGAATGTTTGTAAGCTTAATACGAAGACGGTAAGGTTAAATAAAGTTACACACCATGAGAAGAAGTATTTGTTGAATTGTTCTGTGAGGGTATATCAAAGGATAATTAATTTGAAGAATAGAGCGAGTTGGTATTTATCAATGTTTTCTTGTAATAGACCCATGTATCTTTATAAGAGTCAGACACATGCATCAAACTATTGTAAATTTCAACTGAGTTCAGTTATAGACAAAAACCCTGGTCCTACACCAATGTACATTGACCCTAGCAAAACAATAAAGCACCATATAGCCAAGCTAATGAGTTGGTATTTGGACAAAATTCAAGACAACAATGTGTTGCAAGGAGTTTATGCTCTTTGATTTGCAATAACAAACAAGGAATCAATTCTGTTAATGATCTCGTGTCAATAATGAATATTGGAAATCAATTGAATTCAAGTTTGTCTCAGTTAACCAGACAATCATTTTTAATGCAGACAGAATTACCCACACTTTGAAATGTGTTCGAGACCGACTGAACTTTGATACATTGAGAACTACACTGGTACTGTTCATCAAGACGCTACAATAGAAGGATATCAGTACTGTACCTTCCTAGATAGGGCTTTTCAATCACATATCGGAAAATTTCAATAATTTTGTCTTAACAATAGGATGTACTGCAGTTGCTATCTATTGTAAAGGTAATGTGGGCTTGAAAATATTCGATTCTCATGCAAGGGACATTTATTGTAGAAGCCATCCTCAAGGTACATTTATGCTGCTTGAAGTAACATCACTGAATAGCTTAGTACATTATTTTCAGAGTATGCATAACAATGTTATATTTAAGTTGAAAGGGGTTAAAATTAATAATGTTCAAAATAGTTCCCCTTTTCAGAGTCATGCCTGTGAAACCAGAAAGTTAAATGTGAGTTGTGCTGTGGCTGTCTATTCACTCTGCTACTCCATGATAAAATCGTGTAGTTATTGGAATTCAAACACCTAGTCTAATGTTATTCAGTATGGCAAAAGATTATATGAAAATTCATCTTTAAACAAGTATTTACCATCAGATGATTTGCCATAAAACTGTTGATGTTTGTGGAACTGAAGTAAGTTTATATCCTAAAAGTGATTACAGTGAAGGAATATTGTCTGATTCACTTGACAGAAAATCAATTCTTGAAAATCTTATAAGAAATAATAGTGAATGCGCAGGGTTTTTGATGTGGTTTTCAGTTTTTGTATGATGTATTTTTAAACCCACGAAAAGGTCAAAATATGTATATTCCCTCTTGGTATTAAATGAAAATCAAATTCCTCTAATTGAATATACTAAAACTGTAAATAGCACTGCTTCTCTTGTGGCCATCAGCAATATTCAGAGATTTTTCTACTAAAAACAATATGAAATATTGAACAGTAATATTGCTTCAATCTACTGATTTCTGACAACTCTCCTTGAGTGAACATTTGGCAACAAACTGTGACTCGGTACCAATAATGGATAAAAAATTCCCTTCTCCTTGCAGTCAAAGGCAAGTACATTACCTACACAGGGTTCATAAAACCTTGAAGGTCCTTGAAGATGCTTGCATTTAAAAATAAAAAATTTAAGGCCTTGAAAGTACTTGAATTTGAGGACTAGAGCTTGATTTTTGGAATACTTTTTCAAGTTGAAAATTACAGTACTTTCTTGGAAAAGCTAAGAAATAATTTTAAAATTGCCTTTGCAAACCTTTCCAAAAGTGGTTCTTCAATTTTCTAAAACTTGGCCTTCAAAGTCATTGAAAAAGTCCTTGAATTTCAGCCTTTGTGATCTGTAGGAACCTACTCCTATATGGTAATATAGTATTTTGATTGTTGTCTAGTAGCATGACAACATTGATTACACTCAAACAGACAAAAATAAACAGTAGACTTATTCATGACTGGTAATGACAAAATTGCGTGACAATGGCAATCTGGCAGCCCCTTAAAGATAACTCCAGATGTGCAATATTGAAAGCCCAAGTTAACGTAGCTATGCGTCTAGTTTACAACTGAAGTGCACAAATGATAAGTTCGTTAAGCAATATTGGAAAAAAATTTAGGAATGTTACTAAAAGTAGAGAAAAGGTATAAGGACGAGAAGGAAACAAGATAAAAATATAAGTTGATATGTTGAATGTTTAAGCCACTCAAACAGTTAAGGGAACTGAGGGGGGTCACCTCAAGCAACTAAAATTCATTTAAGGACCATAGCATTAAATACCATAACTTTCATTTATGTCCATGTAAAAATTTAACTCAGGATAGAGATTACAGTGCTTCTCCCCAAAGGAAGCTTGCAACCATATATATAAATAAAGCTCTTCACTGTAGTAGTCTTTTTAGTACAAAAGAAGTGAAGACTTTTTCATTCCAAATTCATGGGGTTTCCAAGAAATTTTCACGGTGCTTGCTGATTCTTAACAATCCCATGAAAACTAACTGGCAATTACCTTTCGTTTCCCATGAAAATACCATCATGGAGAGGCAATGAAAATTCAGGGAAAATGTTGATGGTCAATTTTTAACATATTCACAGGATTTTCATGATAATTTGCTGCAACCATTAAAAACTAGTGAATTTTAATACCATGATTCTTTCTTGACATGAAATTTATGGGTTTTCAGTACCTTTGAAAAGGCCATGAAATGCCATTTTCATGGATATTTAATGCCCTCTTGGTCACCTTGCACAATATTTCATGGGTCATGAATATTAAAATGTTAACAGTTTTTCATGGGATTTTTGCCTTTTTCATGGCCCTGAGACCATGAAAATGTCATCAATTTACCCATGCAAATCCTGTAAAAATAGTGCAATAGGGGTTCAGAAAGGCCAGAGGCATACACCTAAAGTGACCTAAGTAACCTCCCTCCCAACCCCTTCTTCATGGTCCCTCCTACGAGTGTAAGGGTTGATTGTCTCCCCACATCAGCCCTCGGCTAAACAATCAAACTTTGCAATTTATGTTTTTAAAAAGTACAGACTTTATTAACAAACCAACTAAATGTACCCTTTAAATACATACCGCAGTGCTTATTAAATAGTGCATACACGAACAAGAGAGTACCATAACTTGACCTGGAAAAATATTTCTTCTGCACCTACAAAAATATTACTTGGAGTATTTCACCAAAGGTAGAAAAAATGTCCTCTCAGTTACATCAAAAACTGGAAAAAAAACTATACATTATGTAAAAAGTTACACTACAAAATTTGTATTTCAAAAATGTATAAAAGATAATTTCTTCAAACAATCTTGGATAATTGTAAATGTATATATTTATCCTAGTCTGTTCAAATTGCTTTGAAAGACTCGGTACCATCTATTCCTGAAATTGAATTAATGCCATTACTATTAACACAGCACCAGTGACTGACTTCTGATAACTGATTCCCTCACTGCATTCCCCAAGCATCATTCAAAATAGGAATACTCAAAAGGGTACAATGAAATTCTTCATTCATTCATTCTACAGCAGTCCATAACCTTGTGGTAATCTAACAGATGCAAATATTTACAAATAAACATACATGAATATTAGCAGCCCTGTTTTACATTAAGATTCTATTAAGTATGTATCCACAAATTATGGAGGGCATGTAAACTTAATTCCAGTCTCTATTCATGATACTTCTCATGGTTAAATCTAAATAAGTTGCAATACATAATGAGTTATAAGATGTTTATATTTGTCACGTCTGCTTAATCTCAGGTGGCAGTAAAGATGTTTAGATGCATAACTTTAAAAGGACTATATTAATACAAAAAATGTCCAAGAAAAAATTTTCCTTGGCCAGAATCTCCAAGTCTTCTCACCACATGATCATTTGTGACAATAGCTATCATGTAGCAGAGGAATTTTGTGCATTGATAATTTTTTCAGTTTTGCAAGAATCAGTGTTTGCCATTGCAGTTGAATGAAATTTTGCCCAAGAGCTTTTTTCGTAATCTTTATGTGAATGTAATAATTTCAAAAACCCTAGAAGGATAAACAAGTATTGCTGTTATTGTGATATAACATCCTCAAACCAACAGAGCAAATAATTAAAATAAAAATCATGTTTTTGAAGTATGCCTACATACACATATGCCAATTTCCCCTTGTAACAGAATGCAATCAAGATAACTAAGCCTATACCACACACAATAACTGCATGGAAGTGTGTGACTGATGAGGATTCACTGACAATTGGATTCAATTTTATCTATATCTATAAATATATAAACAAATCAACGCTTTGGTCAACCTTTCATTAAATCTGCAGGTACCCAGCTGGATAAGGTTACAACTCACTTTCCCATACATGAGGGAGCTGTTGAAAAGTGAGTATCACAATTTATCAGACATTTCTTTGAGTTGGGGTACTTTAATTTCACTATGATCTTTAGCTGCAAAGTTACCTTACTAACAAAAGATGCATGTCTGTTTATAAGAACAATTTCCTTGTGGTTTGGAACCAAAAATTGACCTACATGTACAACCTTCTTAGAAGTGTGATATGTTTGTATACAAAAATAGATTACAGTATAAACCAAAGTAAAAAAAAATCATAGTTTACTCTACAAATTTCTTAAAGTTGCTAACGATTAATGTAGTTATTGTCATATTTCATGAAATCCACCACACAGAGGATATCTTTGGAACACTTCCCAAATAAGAAATTAATAGTATACACACAGATTGATTACATCAACCATTGATATATTTGCAGGTTTTGCTTTCAAAGACAATTCCTGCATTTAGCACAAAAAAAGTTATATGAATTGAAAGCCTTCATGCTTGGTTCACTGTACTTGACAACACATTGGTGATGACAACCATGATGCAAACTTGTGGAGTGCCAATTTAAATTTATCTTCATGCTGTGGTGCTTAGTTTTGTGCTTGACATTCTTGCAGGAGCTGGAGGAGTCCTGAAACAAAGGTAAATACAAAGATAGTTTAGACCTTAAACAACACAATTGTAGTATACTAAGTTAAAGGAATTTATAAAGGCTGATAGTTTCGAAAGAAACTGTTTGGGGCTGCATCGATGGGGGTAACGAAATAATTTGGATATATCAACTTGCTCCAACGAAGGGCTAATGCTCAAAACGTCAGCTTTTGTAATCATTACGGTGGCCAATTTACCATTTCAACTTTGTTGATATATCCAAATTACTAAGTTAAAGGAATTTGTTTTGACCAACAAACAAAGGAGTTTGTCTGTCAGTTTGTCAAATGAATCAACTTTCTCATGCCAGCAAAACCATTTTGAAGTACCATCATTATCACTCATCCTCACACTTATCAAGATTTACCCAAAGTACTCTTGAGAATTTGAAACTACAGCACAACACAAATTTGGTTGGAGTAATTCATAACTCAAAAGTAATTAAGGGAATTGACTTTGGAACCTTGCACCACAAGAGAAGAATTTTGCCACTTTGTCAAAGCATTTCTGCACAAAGACAGTTTCACTAGTCTACAAAATTGTTAACAAAGGGTGGGCATTCTCACCAGGTTGAGAAACTCGGTTACTACGGAGACTAATTACTATATAAAACTGCTATTATGCCATATCTCACCTATTGTCATCTCATATGGCATTTCTATAGGGCGTCGGATACAAAGAAAGTTGAAAGAATTCAAGAGCAAGCACTGAGGATAGTTTATAATTCACATTCAGAAATGTACATGAACTTATTAGATCGTGCTAAACTACCTACCCTTCTTAATAGGAGAGTAGGATTACAAGATTAGGATTACAAGATATAGTCATACTTATGTATATGGTTAAATATAGGCTAGTTCCTGATTTCATTTGTGACAATTTTAGTCCTAAGTCTTGTAAATATAATTTTAGAAATCAAAATTTTTAAATTCCAAGGTTTAATTCTGTATTGTATGGTAAACACTCTCTTAGATATCTTGGACCATTTCTATGGAACAAATGAAATAAAAAAAAAACATCACTGAAATTAGTAACCTTTCTAGGTTTAAGTTCCATATTAGACATCAGGATCTTACTGAACTTATAAATGGTAACAATTGCTCTGCGTGCTTAATTTGTACCTCTTAGGTTATATAATCTATAGCTTATTCTTATCATTAATTAGGCTATTCATCTACGTTGCTCCACGTGTGTAATTTGTACCTCTTAGGTTATATAATCCATAGCTTATTTCTTATCATCAATTAGGTTATTCAGGTACATTGCGTCCCCAATAAGCATCAGCTAAATACATTGACACATGAATAAAGTTCATCATCATCAACTTGTTGATCTTGTATTAAACAGCACCATATCTTTGTATTTAGGTGTTGATCAACTACCAAGCAAGTTCTTCATTTTATGATTCAGAAAAAAATTTACTTTCTCACCAGTTAGCTGGAAGGAACACTGTTGGCCTCCCAATAAACCCCTGGGGAGCATATGGTATCCACTGATCAGGGTATGGGGCTTGTACTTGAGCGTAACTTGCTGGGGGGAACTGGCCTGTCATATCTCCTGGGATCTGACCTTTAGTGAGAGTACTCACGGGAGGAAGTACATAACCAGGGGCTGTGTTACCAGCTGGGGGTGAAGTAGCCTGACCAACATCACCTGCACAGAGAAACAGAGAAAGGACCCAAAATTAGATATAAATATGAACATCAATGACCTATTTTCAGGGCCACTGATATTGATCAACACTATTTACAGAAATGAATTTATGCATTCAACTTGGTAGTCTGACAATCATGTGTATCAGTAAAACAACATTTCTTTTCCTCTTACACAACCATTTCACAAAATTCTCACGTCTTTGAACTCGTATTGATTACCATGACCATTTGTTCAGATAAACACTTTAACTACATTGAGAATGCAAAAATATGAATATGTTCTTACCACCACCACTTGTAATGACACGCTGATACTGTATTTGGCTACCTAAAGATGACAAAAATGAACATAGCATCAACAAAACATTTTACTCTAAGATCCCAAGAAATGTTTTGCAATCATTTGGGCAGGAAATGTGTCATAAAATGTACACCAGTTTAGAATGATTCAGTGTCGTAATCAGCATGCAGAGTCAATTTCTACCAATCGCAAGTTTGGATCGAGTTATGAAAAGAGTACTTAATTAAGAAATTGACAAATAAACTAATGTTTTTAATTGAGTATAACTTGGCTGAGTGTTGAGTTGAAAGGCCACTCAGTAGCATTCCAGTGCGCATCTTTATTAGAACCCAGCTTCATCAGTGACCTGATTTTAGGGGGTCAGGGCTACTGTAAGAGCTTTCACAAGCACAGTGTTTTACAAGTTGCCTGAAGACAAAAGTAAGTTGCCTTTAGCACTCTGACTCTGAAAGAATATTATCCTTTTTCTTGATAGTTGTGGGTGAGTAAGTGTATGTGTGAGTTTTTTTCTTTTTTTTTAACAAAAAAGGCATGGAGATTAGTGCATCAGGCACTAGCAAACACGTAGAACACTTAGTAGTAGGTATTAAAAAGAAAAAGCTTACGTGCTGCATAAGAGGGTGAAGTTGTCATAACACTTTGGCCAACAGTAGAATATCCAACTGACGAACTGTTACTACTTATTGGCTGTGACTGGGTGTGGTCACTAAGACGCATGGTGTACCCCTGCCCATTGGACATGGGATGAGAGGCTTGCACTAGGTTGCCACTTGGCACGGCAATGAATGTTGGACTGTGTGTTGGCACTCCTGAGGATCGCATCATGTCATAAGATTGCTGTTGAGGTGGTGCAGCCAGGTTTGGGATGCCCATGGTGGTATGCATGGTTGTCAGGCTAGGATCTGACACTGGTTTCAGTTCAGTCAATTCTGCTTTTACTGGAGCATCCTGTCCACAACAAATAAGCAACAATTAGCCTACATCCACTAGAGACAAGCAAAACATTTAACTACCAAAGAAAAGGGACGAAAAGCAGTTGTTGAATACTTAAGCAAGTCTTAAAGTTTACACTGACTGGAGACTGAATGCCTCTTAATCAATGCAATTAAAACAATTGGCTGAACAAAGTGGTTCAATTTATGAAGAAAAAAAAAGTAGGGGTACTGTTTTCTGCAAATAATGACAAGAAAGGAAAAACACTGCAAAGAGAGAAATGAAACAGCACCATCCATTTTTATACAATAGTCCATTTTACAGTTGTGTGCTTGGTTGCCAAGCATGTGAATGGGAGTGAGGCTGAGGGTGACCTCATATTAACTAGATACAGGTCTCTATCATGACAAGGTCACCTTCAGCCTCACCCCAAATCAAAGGCTTGGCAACTAAGTACACAACTGTAATTTCCATGAATCATTTCCCTGGGGTGGTGAATTAGGGTTTTGGGTCTTGTAGCTCTTGTCAACTTTAACACTGGTTTGCTCTAAGCCTTAATTTTTTCTGCCACATTTGACCACCTAATAATACCACTGATTGTTTCTAGTGTATTCTTACTGGAATTTTAAGTTTTGGGCTTTTACTTTTTCACAAATAAACGTCCACTTTTTCTCCTCTCTTTGAGCCCACAATTTCTCCATCACATACAAAGTTGTGACAACTTACGTCATGTACTTGACTGTACTGATGTGAGTGAATGTTGTCATCTTGAACTGGGGTTGGTAGGTTCAAGGGAGGACTGATAACAGTGGTAGGGTATCCATTGGCTGTGTTAATATAGGTTGTCGGCACAGTCTGGGCAGGGCTTGCTGCCGTAGGACTACCAAGAGGAGGCAGTTTTTCTTGCTTCCTCCACTTGGCTCGTCGATTGGAGAACCAAACCTACAGATAAGAAGAGGGAATAAAAATCTGGGGCACAGCAACTGAAGAGGACAGAAAACTGATGACAAGAAAAGACACAAGGGAACAGTAGAGTAGAGACCACTGACTTAGTTTAACCAGATTTGCAATTTATAAAGAGGCTCTACAGAAAATAAATAAAAGTGTTGATTTGAGATCAAAATTTTTGGTAAGGTAGAAAAAATGGATTAATTTTATAGCAACAAACTATATATCATAATCCAAAGGGAAATTATCAGCCTCCAGAAAAGCATATTTTGCACAAAGCTGTAAAACTATAATGACTAAAATCAGTGTTACTGGTTAAACATTTCTCATACAAGACTATACAACAAAAAAAAAGTAACTTGCATAGACATATAAGAGAAATTAGAACAGGTTAAATCCATCACTGCTAAGCTGGAAAGTCAACATTATGCTGAGGTTAAATGAAGGTGAAATTAAAGAAAAAGGGAGTTACAGATGCAGAGGTCCATATTGTAGGTTATGGACCAAGAAAATAAGGAAAGTAAGATATTTTTTATATCTCCGGGTTCAAATAGAAGGGAAAGATTTCAAGTTAAAAAAACCTTTTAGTTCTGTGAGCTGTAACATGAGATACCGCCTGCTAAATTGAAAGATTACAACGAAGCCAAATAGATTTCTCTCTTTTTTTTTTTTTTAAGACTTAAAAAACATCACAAATAACTGATACTGTTGTGTTGTAAAATATTTAGATCAACAGCTCTTATCAAAACTTCTCCATACTGATTTCTATTGTTGACAAACGAGACACAAATTTTAAATAAATTTGTCGGCCTTAAAATTTGTTTTACAAGTCATACCAAGGACATACTCTCCACAAAAACAGACAAAATCCCAGTTGTTTAGAAATTGGGGAAATTATAGTACTGCATCATTTTAAGACCCTTTTCCAGCATTAACAGCAATGACTTTAGTACCTGAATCCTTGCCTCAGAAAGATCAACATCCTGCGCAAGCTTTTCACGAGTAAACACATCTGGATAGTGTGTTTTCTCAAATGTCTTTTCCAGTTGTTCAATCTGTTCCCCAGAGAAGGTAGTGCGCTGGCGGCGTATTATCTTACGACCATGAATATCTGTCGGTGAAGTTGCGTCCCCTTCTGCCTGTACTTCCTCTTCAGAATGACTCCCTGTCAAGACAAATGTAGTGAAATAAAATTATATAGGAAACTTCTTATGTTGAAGAAATACAGCACAATTTTTCACAAGGCATTAACAGCAGAACATCTTGCAACCAGACATAACGACAAAAATTTTTGTAAAGCAATGGTCTCACAAGATCTGTAAACACTGGTTTAAGTACAAACTTAACAGCTTTCAACCCTTTACTCCCCCCCCCCCTTCCCATGAATGACTAAGACAGAATTTCTCTTAGAACATAGTATCCAGCAGACAAGTAATGAGAATAAAGAAAATTGTCAATTAAGGGATTATTTGTTGATCCAATACCAAATTCTCTAAACTAGCATCATAGGGATTGCAAAGTACACAGTAAGGAGAATCACTGATGAGATCTTGTGAGTAAAAGAGATAAAGTGATTGGTAACACAAATATTCAGTTGGACTTCTTATTATGATAATGTGCTTCTGACTGGCTGAAAATGAATTAATTTTTCATGTAACTTGAGTGCAAAGTTGTAACACAGGTGCAAATTACAAACAGCATGTGCATGTGCAGTCAAAATTTCATCTCTCTTGACTTCCTGTCATGCTTTTTTCATGTAAATTAATAAAAAGTAAGAACATGATTTCTCATGTAATTTGTAGTAAATAAACACTTGTAAATTTGAAAAAAAAAAAAATAACAAACAAACAAAAATGAAAAATTTACTTGTACTCATTGACACCAAACTGCACTAGTTATTATGTTATTACCTATACTAATTCATGATACTGATATCATTTCACTTTTTGGGAGAATTATCATAAAAATCAAGCAGTCCCAAAAATTAAATAAATAAATTACAAAAATCCCTTCACTTAAAAAACTGTTCAGCCTGATTTCTCAATAGACATCTATTATGAAAGAAATGTTTGGTGGACTGCTGAAAAAAAATCTTTTTTGGCAGTGTAGCTTTTTATTTCAATCACTTACATGAAACAGGTGACCTATCTGATTGACATAGATTATTTACAGACTGCAAATTTGATCTTAATGAACTAAATTATTTTTGGCGTTTAAACAGATACGATACGGAGAAATAAGAACAAAGGATTAATTATTGTTTTATTCAAGGCTCCAAATTTGATAAGTTTTGCTGTGAGATTCAAACATCGCTGTTTAAATATTTTACAAACTGTGGTTGTTAACTTTAAAAGCAATATTTTACCCATCGAAGGTTTACTACCGAGGTTTGAAGGTCTTCCTATGACGGCTACAATTCTCAACAAAGCCTCACATACTCCCAATTTCTCTCTAGTTTATCAGCTGAATGAGGAAAACAATTTCTGTCCAAACGAAGATAAATTTTGACAGTCGAAAGGTTGTGTAAACAAATTTTCGCGCGCGCGCCAAGAGTGTAAATTGCAAAGGATGAAACGCATGTGCAGAAGGTCAACGTAAGGGTATAGGGTTTCCTCTCGATAACTCAAGATTCCATCACACAACTTCAAACTACGAATTAAAGACAAAACATACCTGTGCTTTCTGTACTCTCGACCGAGTGCTTCCTCTTGCTGGATGGAACAGAATTCGCTTGATGAGGCCCCATTCCGAGAATTCCGCTAATAGAATACGAAGTCCGCGGCATATGAACACCGCTTTCAACTTTCACATCTCCACCGTTAGAGACTTCGTCTTTTGTTGGGCTCATTTTATCGCCACTGTTGATACGATTTCTTACAATTCTGTTTATAGAGCTGACACTGGGAACATTGTCAGTTGAGCATACACCTTCACTCAGTAGTCGATCCCGAATCTCCCAAGCGAACATAGTTGGATTTGCTCGCTTGTAGTCTGCGATCTTATTAACGACGGGACCTGTTGCTACCTTGGGCTTGCTTCCACCGATAACACCCGGCCGAATCGAACCAGTCTCGTAGAATCTGCACAAAATCTTGCTCACACAACCGTGAGAAACCCTCAACTGCCGCGATATGTCACATGGCCGCACTCCGCTCTGAGCCAACTCAACAATTCTCTGTCGAACAACATCAGGTAGTGGCCTTCCATTAACGAACAACCCTCCGAGTTGGTTAACCCCTCCGTGTCCTACGAAGCAGTAAAAATGCGCTCAGGTTGTATGTTCGGGTTTGCTTTGCTACTGACTACAACACTTATTAACTACCTTGCTTCGTGGTGTGAGCCATTCCGGGCGACCCGTCGATCCGTGTGTATTTTTCCTTTCCAAAAATCACTCAGGCGCTTCGAGCTCACTCAGGCGTTACTAAACACTGTCACCGGCCGCGTAAGCGAAAACCTGTGAAAATCAAATAAAGAGCACAAATACTATCAGATTTCTGCTGCAGATCACTGGAGCGTTTCGGGCAAAGCGTAAACCAGACAGCACAAAGGTTCAATCCCGCATCGCCTTGTACCTACCGCCCTCGTGCTTTCGGACGTGAAACTTACAAATAGAACGCACCTATCAATTCCTTAGGTACAGAATATTGCAACGAACCCGACTCGAAACTGATTGACAGATTTCTCCCAGCGAAATTTTTGATTGGTCCGTTGAGAAAGGTATTGTTCTGTTAACCCAATTTAGGTTACCACAATACAATTACATAACGACAATTCTGTCACTCATCAAAAGCTCAATAAAATACATTACCTCTTCCCAGCCAACTACATCCCGGGGGATTTCAAGGTTGAGTCGCAGTGGTCTACGACTAAAGTTGGGTTTTTTTCCGCACAGATTGCGGGACTAGTTCTAGCCTTAAATAGTGCGGTGTTATTTCAAGCTGATCGTTTGCTACGAACGAAATAGCATGCGTATTTCCTGTTTGTTGGTGCGTCGAGATTGTTCGTAATACGCTAGCATAATTAGGTTGCGCGGTTGTCACTGATTTTTTACAATAGCGCCTTTTCTTGCTGTGAAGGAATCCACATTCGAGGAGAAAGACGAGGGGTGTTAAATGCAGCAAAGTGTGACTGATTTTTTAGCTATAAACCTAAAATTCACTCTACCGTATCAGAGTACTGCCTTAACTACAACAGATAAAGCTAAAAACGGAAGCAAAGTTAATACCGAACGAAACTTAATACTAAACAAACTGAAAACAACAGTTGTGGAATTCTTATTCTCTAGAGCTCTATTGAAATCATCTCTTTGTGTATTAGATGTTTTAATAACGTCCCACAAAGCTTCTTATTTCAATTTTTTTTTTTACATTGAAGCTGGGCAATGCATTTGCATCTCTTTGACGAAAAATCTTTTGTTATTTACCGGCGGAAAATGTCTTAGGCGACTGACGGGCTCTAGAAGCTACTTAACACCGATTGTTGCGTTTCGCTTATTTGCTTTTCGCGTAATAAATAATTTGTCCACTTTTGCCGATTCATTGCCAGATTAAAGTCAGTGGACGATGCAAAATTTCATCCCACCTCACGTTACAACGCAGAGTTGTTTTCATTTGCAATGCTGACTGTACAGGATACTTCTGGCATATCACGGTGTGATATAGGCACTTTTATTGAATTGTTTTTCATCTTGGCCCAGTAACCAAAGCGTAATAAGACCTTTTGACTTCTAATTTTAAAATGTGCATATGATGCAGCTATGAATATTTATAACGAGATGGGGCGTGAGGTGAATTTTTAAGGAGCTGTTAAGTTGTTAACAAGGCAACAAATGTCACTTGATATCTTTAGAGCCTCCTGGTTCATCACAGACGGAATGTAGCCTCTTCGAGAACCATGCGGAAGGAAGCGGTTGGCCTTTAGTAATGACTTCGTTAGAGAGATATTTTTGAGAAACGAAATAATGGCTTCAGGCGACGATCTCTTTTTTTTCGATGAGTGTTGTGCATAATAATTAAGTGCGATTACAACGCAGATATTAACACGTTCTAGACTATTTACAGGCATTTCACTCCACAAGTGGCCGAGTTATGTATTGTCGATGCGACATAAATATCGAATCACGATTACACAGTTGTTTAGTTCGATTTCCTTCAAACAGCATGGCGCGAATTTTCGTTGAATGTATGACGTCATCACATTGGCATTTTCCCTTTTGCTTGCAGAAGCGAAGGATCAATGCCCTGTATTTTATAGTTTTGCTATTGAAGTTTTATTATGGCGAACACGATAACATGGCTGCTCGCCCCCAGATGAACACATGTCTAGACTGTGGAATACGATAGTTTCCATTAATCCTTATGTAACTGAATGTGAGATTTAATGGGCTGTTGATTTTGACCGCTAACATAGTAATATTAAACATCAGACTCCAAAATATTCATATTCTACACCTGTTTTCTCTAACGTACAATCGGATTGGCTTTACTTAATTCTTCCTCAAAGATTTTAATAGTTTCTTACCAATTTGGTTGAAATTTCAAAGACGTGACTTTGCCACTTTTTCACAATTTGCATAAAGTATTGGAATTTTAAAACCAATCGTTAGTAAGTGATTAAGCCCTAAGGCCAGATTCAAATGGTTTCACAGATTAAGAAATCTTCCAGCTGCAGTGGAGTAAAATCTTGATAAAAAATGCTTCTAAGTAAGGGAAATTTGTGATTCATTGATCTTTAGCGGAAAGGGGTTTGACCTTTGAAATGGAAAGCGAGTTTAAAGAGGTCCTTCATTGGAACGGAAACCGCGCAAGTGGCTTTTGCACGCAAGAATGATCGGCGGAGAACACGAAATCAAGAGAGCATTGCTTCTTATAACGATCTATTTGCGAGATGTTTAGAGATAAAACACAAATTTGAAGTATCGTGAAATCCTTCTGAACAAAATGTCCCCAACTGAAACAAAATCATTCAGTTCATTTGAATTTTTTTTCGATTGTTTTATGAAATTACTCCTTTATCAGGTTTTGAAGCAAACTCTGTTGCTCTGATGATGCGAATATTAAAGGAAGTGACATACAAAACTTGTTAGAAGTTTAAAAAAGGGGAAAAAAAACAGGAGGAAAAACAATAGGCGTTTGGTCAAGTTGCGCGATATAGAACAGATTTGCGGATAATCTCCGCCATGATGTGAATGAAGACATGTTCAAATGTTTCTCACGTTCTATATCTCTCCTCTGGAATTATCTCTTCATCTTCCCCATACTTCAGGTAACGGAAAGACACCCATATTGAAATCAATTTCGACTCGTAATCCTGCAACTGCTCTTTAACAATCAAAGTTTAATTGTGGTTCATTCAAGACAGAGTGATTGCATCACCAAGCAACTCCCTCGGAAAGCTCTAGAATAAATTAGTTATTTCAAGTTCTTCTTGATTAAATTTTCTATCGCGTTCTTAGTCTTTAGAAAGGCGAGGAAAGGCGAGGAGCGGCAGTTTTAGGTCTGTTCAGGGTTTAGTTTCCTCATTGTAGTTCAACTTCACCACATTCCACTGAAAGATCAGACTGGCGGTTCGTTTGTAACACACTTCCTTAGTTTGTATTTTCAACTTGACTGACTTGCGGTTCATCTTTACGATCTTTTACGGGTACCTATCGCGCGCGACTGTGCTCATTTTACGCATCGAAATCAGCAGTGAGAGGTGACATGGCTGTTGCATGCTTCAATTTCCCAGAGCAGTGATGTGTGGCAATAAAAATCAAATAGTGTAAAGGCGTTTTCTCTGTGAAAAATCAACTCGGTTTGTTTCCTACTTATTCGCGAGAAGATAACGCTTGCCGTTACCTGCAATCAACTGTTTAAGTTGAATCTTAGACCAACTTTCATAGACAGAAAGAGCAAAGTCGCCCGCACGAAAAATTCCGTGAGGTTTAGCTCCATTTCTAGTTATCTAATCTCTTCCCTTGAGATTCTGATGACTGGGTTTCTTGGAGCGGTACATCAAAAAAATACTCGTGGCTGTCTAAGTTTCATCGACCTAACCAGCTTTGGGCTCCCCCATTTTCTTTAACGTTCCTTGTTTTTTGTTGCAATAATCGAATTACGATGTATTTATTCGTTCATCACAGCTCACTGGCTTATCCCTATCCCAACTTCACACCTCACTCGAATGAATCCGTGTTAAACCAATGAACCAGAAATGTACAACAAAATCGACTGACTCCGTTTTACCACAACTCACCAAGTGGTATTTCAGTTCATCGAATATCGCTTCTCGATACGGAACGACGGTTCGGCTGTGTGTGTGTGTATCTTTGTCGCATCAGACGCGAAAGCTTTATTCCAAAGCTGTCTTCCTCAATATTTACGCAATAAACAAGCGCTCGTGGCCAGGCGTCAGAAAAGATTTGTGGACGAAATTGTTTGTTTGCGAGAGACTTATCACAACTATAGTCAAGCTTGACATAGCAGCAAGACATGCGAGACAAATCGTTGAAAAGAACGCAGTCAGCGCTAATTTCTCTCCTATAACTGAAAAGTTTTCGAAACTAAGCATGTCGAAAGCACAAAATTCCTTCACAGCGTATAAAGAAACAAATCAGGCATCACACCGATAAAAAATCTTAACATATCTCTCTAATTGTTTAAGTACGCTGAGAGAAAGCGAACATAGCAAGCTATATTAAAAAGGGCAGAAAAAATAGCAGGGTACTTTACCTTCTAAGCGAATGTGCTCGAGTCGGTTGGCTCCCGCAAATAATATTCTTGACAAAGATATAAGAAGTTTGTAAAGGGTTTGCCAATAAATAGGAGCCCTAGAGTGGCCGTCCTTTGTTATGTATATTAGATGGCTGATTAACCAGTTCGTAATATACTATACTAATGTTTTTTAGCCTCGAGCGATTCGGCGTCAAATGCATGGGCTTCGACCACGGCAACTTCTGCTAAGGTCAATTCTGACGGGCAGTATCAGTCACTAGAATTACCAGCTCGTTATTTTTTATTAGTGAATTCTTTAAAAGACAAGTTGAGATTTTCAAGTTTAGTTAAGTTCGAGGAGGTTACGTGCATGCGTCGAATGACTTTTGCAATCTATTTTTATGAAAGTTGAATAACGTTTTCTCTATGCTATTGACGTAGTTGTGACCACTGTTGTTTTCCGGAACAAAAGACGAAACATCTCGCCGATGGTGAGCATTCCTTGCTTTTAGCATTCACTGAGTGTTTTCTCTTTCCTTCACAATAAACGCAAGGTGTTTCAGGCTTACTAGCATCTGCAGATTGATTTTGCTAAGCTTAAAATAAATACCGAAATGCAGCACATTGTTCACTTCTTTAAAGCATGTTTACGCCTGATTTCCAACGCTGAATCAAACTACGAGATGCCTCAATATTACCACCAAGTCGAAATGGCTTTTCAATTGACTAACAGGCTTCTCATTGGTCGATCGATCTGCAAAGAATTAACAAAAAGCCGACGCGTTCCGTATGAGTGTAGGAATGAGCGCGTTGTTTTCGATTATATCTGCTTCTGGGTACATTCCGCAAATTCACTACTCGAGGGTAGTTTGTTTGTTACACATTAATTTCCTCTTAGTACATGTTAAGCTCGCCCCAGCTATTGTCAGCGTGAGGTAAATGCCAGCCGATAGCATTTTAATTGCTTCAGCTATTAATGTGATGGATAATTTTTATTTTGGCAACGTGCAGTCCTTCTTGTTTGTAAGAATAAAAGAGCTTTGATGGTTTCCTATAGTTTGAATAGATTGTTTTTTTTTTTTCCCAAAATTCCTTAACAGCTCTCTGAAAACCTCAGCAATATGGCTACACTAGGTACATTGATTGACGATGAGTTTGAAGTGTTGCTCAGTGATAAATTTAGGTAATTTCCTTCCAAATGATTTGCTAATAAAATGCATTTCTTGTTTTGCTTCAAAAGGATAAGGAAAACCATTTATTGTCAAGTGCACGCCGATAGAACTTGTTGTAATCTGCTGAAATGCAAGTCGGCACAAAGGTAGACTTATGAGTAGGCGATTCGAGTGAGTGAATTTTACCCTTCAACAGTAACTCGGAGCGCACAAGACCTTAGATACTGATCCTTGTAAAAAACATCGTTTAAGTTGTTTATGAAAGTATATTGAACTAGCTTAAATTCTAGAGTTTAATTTCTAGTCGCCATAAACAAACTTCCTTTAAAGCCTCGATGAAGACCACCTTTTGAAAGTGGAGAGCTATGTCTAACGCTTATCCAAAATGTTGTATTGTTTGTCTGGTTCTGAAAGGGGTCGAGACTTAAAATTTAAAATGTTGGACTTGATAAACTTTGTTAAATTCAAGAGTTTTGCAGTTAACTGGTTACTTTTAAGACCGCGGCCCTTGACGGATGCGTGAGGCGGTTGTGATCCTTCACTGCGCCTTAAATTGTACAAATTACCCGGTATATAGACCCTTATATAAACAAACATGAAGCGAATTAAGCTCGCTGAAGGATTTATTTGTAGTAAGGATTCACGCTTTGCTACCCAACCTCGTAGCGTCAACTGCTAACTGCTAACCCTCGTAACCGAGAACTTTGTCTTTACGACAAAGATGAACCAAGCCTTTATCGAGAAGCAGAGAAACAAAAGAAAAGAAAAAAAAGTGAATATCGCAATGTTTTTATTGATTGTGCATAAACAGCGGAAGTTTGAGTCGAGTTGCTTTTTTTCCTTCTTATGACGAAGCATTTGGCAGAGAAGCTTCATGATTCAACGAGCTTGTCTGATATGGGTGGACAAGCACTTAACAATACCAGTCTCGCTTCTATGATTTTCATGGCACACTCTGCTAATGCTCTGTTGAAACCGTTGAAAGGCAAAATTGATTGCTAGGATATGCTTGATGAATGCGCAAAGCTTGCACAATGCCGGCGAGTTTTTAGGCTTGCGGATCACGCGAAGAACTGGGCGTCGTTCATTTACGGAAAGTTCGACCAAAACAAGCTCTATTATGAAGGGTATCATTTACGTTTATATCGGTCATGTGACAGAACAATGATATATGGGGTTGTTATTTAATGGGTTTCTCATGCGTCAAGCTTATGGGCTCTGATTGTTTTGGTTGTCATGGTGATTTAAAAGACGAGAAGGGCGTCATTACGGGCGGATAAGTGTCATGCACATAAATTTGAGGTAAATACACGAGTACACGGATCGATATTAACAAACACGTAGACGAAATGGACATTTAATGGTTTTCAAGTAGAATATACTTGAACAACTATTTCAATTTCCGTCATAACTGTGAATTGCCCCTATGATAGCTACCGGTTCCTTGTTGTTTCGTGAAATCTTCTTACTATACGTGACCCTCCTTTCTTCTACGTTTCCATCCACCCACCTGTAAAAACCCAATTTGAAACGACGTCGAGAAAAATATTAAAAATTCTTATTTCAGGTAAAAACTGGTTTGGTAGTAAAGGAATCAAGCTGAAAAAGCAACTGTTTAAAAATTTCAGTGCTTGATCTTCAGTGGGTCGTGTTTCCCTCAGTCCTGTCCCTCGAATTCGTTACACTGGTACAGGTGTTGATTTTTTGGTTTAGTTTAAAATCCTTAGGGCGTGAAATACATAGAGTAACTTTGTGTTCATAAACACTATCTCAAAGGACAGGCAAGTGTCTTCACTTCGCGACTACTTCTTCGATTAAGGAAGCAGAGAGGTTGCAAATGGTTCTAGACAAATTTTGATCGCAGCTGTTTTCAGCAGCGGATTTGGTCAATAAACGTGGTATTGTCGCAAAATATAACCCGCTTTGTGACTTGTGTCAAATACATTACGCATTTGTGGCAAATCTGCGTAACGTGTGGTTAAACACGGAATCCTGTTCAGAGAGCTAACCAACCGGTGAAAAATTCATATGTAACAACTTTGGCCAAATGTATTAAAGAAAGAGTGGTAGCGTCATTAAAATTCCTCGTTAAAATGAGCAGTCGAAGAAAATTAAAAACTTAGGCTATCGATGAATTGGATAAGCGCTACACGCCATTCATTGTTCCTTTGTCCTCTTTCCTTCTCATTGTTTTGTTCTTGTTTGTTTTCCTTTTCTTGATCACCAATTATTATTGTTAAGTTTGTTAGAAGTCTCAAGAAAACTTTGGAGACCATGAAAGATGAGAACGATGCCGATGCCAGTTAATCATTAACCGGTTCGAAAGCTTGGACATTTCAAAACAGTTATCTTTAATGACTGGTTTAATGACGGTGCAGCGTAATAAAAAAGAGTGTCACTGAAGAGCCGCATGATGATCCTAAATCGTAGAATTATGAAATCAAAGCAAACTAGGTGAGTGCGATAGAGAAAACTGAATAAAACTGATCATCTTATAACTTCCCACACGGTTTTCCCTTTAAATCCTTCCCAGTACACTTGTAGATTTGTGAATAGTTTTTTCAATAGTGTTTCGACAAACGTGACTCAATTAAGTGAATCTCTCCTCTATTTTTTAGAAGTCGTGATAACCGTCAAGAGTTATGAATGCGCGATGAATTACGTGTACCGAATCGCTAAAAAGCGAATATGAAAGGAAATGCAATTATATACCACGTATAATTACAAATCCCTTTTTTTTGTTTTTTTTGTTTGTCTATTGCTCATTGCTTTTTTGTTATTTAGTGGTAATAATGTAAATGAAACCAAATTTAAGTGCTACAAATACACACGACTCTTAAACTTTGGACGCCAGTTCACAGATTCCCGAAATGCCACTGCGTTCCCAGTTAATTATTCATTTCCTGACAAAGATGACGATTACTGCGCATTCGTACGTAGTTCCCATCAGATAACCCTTAACTCAAGTTAGACCATTATGCTTCGTATATGGATACTAAATAGGTATAGAAAGCCGTGCAAGAGCGTCTCTATGGGATTAGCCGTTGGCCGTAAAAAGTGACAGATTTTAATCGAGAGTTGTTGAATAAAAAAAAGGTTTAAACTTTCTGCTTTCTATAATGCGTAACTTAGAAACTTTCAAATACTTTAAGTATCTTATTAGACTTAAAAAAGTGTCTTGTGGCCAATGCACGAAAACACAAAATTACTCTTTGTCGAACCAAAAGCAGCTAGAATAGACGACTTTCATAAATGGCTGCTGGATTAATATATTTTTGTTTAAATTTAAATTAGCCCTTCTGGCCTCGCTTGAGATAATGTATTCTTTTGAATTTTGCACTGGAGAACGAGGCCAGAAGGGCTAATTTAAATTTAAACAAAAGAATATTAATCTGGCAGCAATTTATGAAAGTGGTCTATTACCTTTGTTTCTTGGCTCTTGAGGCAAAAGCGAGCTAGTGAATGACTGAAATTAGTTTTCAAGCTTTCTATTAACAGAAACAGAAATAAATTAAACATAAGCCGTAAAATGGCAAAAACATTAACCGTTAGCAAGCCATGACCATAATAAAGGCTCCATGGAGATCCCCGTATAAATATTATCATTCTTATGGCTGAAATTTGTATTCATTCATTTATTCATTAATCTATTTTAAGCAAGAAAACAAGAACCAATCTTTCTCGTTTTCAACCAAAAGATAAAACCAGGTAAAAAAGGTAAAAGAAAACGTTATGATAGAGCACTTTTCGATTGAGTGTCAATCAAAGTTATGTCCAATCAGAAGAAAGGATAACACCCTTAAGAACAAATAGGAACCCAAAGTAAAACAAGCACACTGCCCAAAGCGCGGGAAAACGCGGATGACCACATCGTGATCGGTTTTCATTTTGCATCTGATTGGTCGAGTGAGAGGCGTGAGTTTTTTTTGGACCAATCACAGAGCGGAGTAAAGCAAAACCAACTCAATCCCGCATTGCCAGCTACCAGGAGTAACTTTGTATTTCCTTTCTTGGACGATGCTCAATGACAGGCACATCGACGAAATTAAGCAAAAAACTGAAAATCACGTGCTACTGTCAAAGGATTTCAAAGGATCCTTCGCTTTTCAGGTCTCTGTGATTTATGGAGTAGTGTTTTTTTTTTGTCATTAAAAATCTTCAACTTTTACTGAGATATCATAGATGTGATCTGTGCTGTTTCGGTTTCTGTTCTTCACCCTGTCATCTCATTTGTTCTTGGATCCTAATCTGGAGCTTGCCTTACTAATCATGTATTCGAGATGTGTGTTCCAATTACACATATTGTTACAAAGAATTTGGGGCCAGCGGTCCGTTTACGTGGTGGGGTTCAGTCCCCTCCTGTCAACATATATATTGTAGTGTTCGCGCGTAAAGCTTCTTTATGTTACGTAGTTTGGTGTTGTTTGTCTTTAAGCTGCGTCTCGCGTTATTTCATGATCCAAACCGTCAGGTGTGTTTTATGTTTTCATTTCGCCGCGTTTATATCGTTTATTATTTTGTTTATGCCGTTTATTTTCCGTAGTTAGACTTAGTGTAATTTGATTTTGTTATAGAAACCACTGGTCGAGAAATAAACGTATATGGTTGGGATAGCCATTGAGTGATGTTACCGGTGCGTACGTTACACAGATGCTCGCTGAAAGTAACACCCAATGGTGATGTGAGTTCTTCCTTCCTTTCGTCAATCCTACAGATTGGTTCAGGGAGTGGTTTGATGGTCTTATCACGAACCACCATTTCCCATATCATTTTAAGGTTTACGGTCATTCGATTTTCAGCAGACCAACTTTGGGTGTTTTGGACTTTGCCTTAGGATGAATCAAAACCAATGGATCTAGTAGGAACACTTGGCTCAATGTCATCAGCATACTACTTTAAAAGAAGGATTTGGTTGGATACGCGGCTGTAATATCGTTAACCAAAATAGAGAACAAGACTGGTCCCAGGACAGTCCCTGTGGCACCATTTATTGATATCAACAAGATTAGTTGATAATCCATCTGCAACAACTCTTTGCTTTCGGTCACCGAGAAAGCTTATCATCCAGTCATTGTTATGCGGATTAATAGCATGCGACTTCAGCTTGTTACATACTATCTCATGTGAAACTGAGTCGAGGCTTTCCTTGAATTGAAGGAGAACACCGTAACGAATGCAGCGTCCTTGTCCAGCCACTTTGACTAAAAGTGCTGGTGGGCCATGATCGTGTTGTGTCCGTCCTTATAGGCAAACTGATCAGACCGTATTTGCGACCTGAGAACAGGGGACCATTTGAGCGCTCTGGGCCTCGATTCTTCTTCAACAAACATAAGCTGACGCGAGTTTTTGCACCGAGACAATAAACTCATTCTCTAGGGGGTTTGCCCACTGAGGAGGCAACGACAAGAAGCGCTGAAGCGACAACAGTTGCCAAAATACTTGTTTTGTTGAATGAGATGTGTGACGGAGGAGGTTGGACAGAAACTTTCCTGAAAACGGCACCTTGTATGGTTTGCTTTGGACTTATTCCCGCGATATGAAAACGAGCAATGGGAATTTTAAAGATGCCGCTATTTTTCCTCGATAGTGTTACTATGGAAATATTGTCCGTTCCCATTCCTTTGCACAAATTTATCGCGGCTTACAAGCCTGCGCTCTCATTTTCCCGCCGTTTCGACTTAATCTTCTCCGAACAACGTATGAAGAGCGTTGGCAGTAATGACCAAGGATCTATCTCAAACTCTGTTACTTCATAGTAGAGTATTATTTTTAATTTTTTTATTTTATTTAAGGATTTGTACCAAGTACTGGAGCAGAAACAATAGGACATGGGTCCCCTACGAGGTTTAAGCTCCTACAAACCCACCCATCCCACCCCAGGGGAGGACATCCATCACACAGTAATCTCGTGCGTGGGAAATTAACGTCTCCTGCCCCTAACACTGCAGGAGACGGGACCTCCATTTATTCGTCCCTATCCGAGAAGACTAGAATATCTAACCATTTCTTGATTTTATAGAAAGGTAGCAAATTCTTCTCAATTATTTTAAGCCCCTGAGTGTTGGTCCGGCCGGGGCTCGAGCCCGCGACCTCCCCCAGAACAGTCCAGCGTTCTATCCTATTGAGGTAACCGGGAGGCGGTAAGCTCGCCGGGAGCTAACCGGGAGGCGGTATTACACGTAATGATTACGTAAAAAACGAATCAAGGGAAAACATTAGGTAGAAGTACATGTGAGACGAAGTCGAAGGCAACTTATTCTTTTAACGTCGTTGAAAATATCTCAATCAATATTAGATTTTATTGATCTTTGCCATCACTGTACAAAGGCATTCGTTCTTTGCTTTGCGACGGGTTCAACTCAAGCATTTTAATTTCAGTTGCACTTAGTGGTTTGATTGTAGCAAGCGTTGTGGGTGTAACTGTTGTTGTTTACAACTGGTGGAAAAACAGAGGAAGAGCGAGTATCATTAAATGTTACGTTTAGTTTTGCTTGTATAAGGCAACACTTTTTCACAACAACTACAACGACCACGAAATCTCCCTCTTGCAAGGTTTAAAGGGGTTCCCTTTTCTGCGAAATGGACGAAACATACAATAGAACAAAACGTATGTGTTGATTTTACAATTTCCTTAACCGGAAATTTGAAAAAAAAAAGCGATTCTTTTTATTCCAGGTAATTTTGTCTCAAATTCTTGGAGTAGCCTGGAATATTTTGGGTTTTATTTGATGTTTATTTCTTTCTCTTCATTCTAAAACTTTTTAACGCAGACAAAAACTGTATCATTACAACAGTTTTGCACTTTTTTCGATGAATACTGACAAGTCAAAGATAGCAAAGTATCAGACTACAACATGAACAAAAGCAAAGCAGTTCGCTCATCGGAACTGATGAATATCGTCGATAAGTTGAAGCTAATGTTTTAGTATGTTCTCCAGCCCAAGCTGAGACTCATTCGGTCTTATGACATGGTTAAACCAGTTGTGCACGGAAGATAAAGCAATTTTTTTAGAGAAACTGAGTGTCGAAAGTAATCCGGGATTATTATTATTATTTTTTTTACTTTACTTCGCTTTGTGATTGGCCCAGAAAACTCGCACCGCTCTCTCTTGACCAATCAGTTACAAAGCTAAAACCAATCGCGACTTGGTCGCCTGCGTTTTCCCGCGCTTTAGGCAGTTTGCTTGTTTTCACTTTGAGCTCTCATTGGCTCTTAAAGATATTTCCTTTCTTCTTCTCTCTGGCTGTTGTAATTCTTTTGGTTTTGGTTTTACGACACTCAGTCGAAAACTTAGATTACGCAGGCTAAAATGATTAATGTTATGATTTTTGGTAATTATTTTGCAGAATGAAAGGGATTCAAATGCTTCGGATGACGAAGAAAATAACCGGCCAGAGCTGAGATACGGAGTCTACAGAAATTCAACACCGGGTCTTTTACGGAGAAAGGAGGATGACGCGTCCTTCAGTCCCTCTTGATCTGCACAGGGCCCATCTGCGCCTGTGTGAAAAACCGCCTTCGGTTTGCAGCGTGGTATGCATGAAGGCCTGGGGGCGAGGATCTGAGAATTAGTCGAATAGTGTTCAATAGTTACCTGTGCTTTTGACTTGAGAAGGAGAATATAGTTAGTAGTGGGGTACAGTGTTAGAAGAAATATTTACACAAGGAAATATTGAGAAGCTCGCAATTCTTAAATATGACCTCACAAGAATGCATAAAAGGAGATTTACAAAGTAGCCCGGGCGACCAATGGCCAAAGAGGAAAGTGATGGGGCTCAGTGATTCACCTCGCCCTCTTCGTGCCCTTTTTTCTTAATCCAGCCAAGCTGAATATTTACATAATCACTTCTGTATGTTCACAGATTTTATTCTTGCAGGGAACCTGCTTTGATAGCTCAGATTAAATTACTACCCGTCAATTGTTCAAATCATTAAAATGTCACTCTGTCAATTTGATATTGAAGACTATCAAAGTCCTTACACGAAATAAAATCCTAAAAAATGATCGGTGATAAAATTCTGAATTCAATAAATTACTTTTATATCGTCGCCGTTGTTTCTCTGTGTTTTAACTGAATGAGCGATATTTTACAGTATTTTCTCCTTGTGACCCCAAGATTAATTGATTACTTGTATATGTAGATTTTTTCCTCTGCTCTGGATTTTCCTCACATGAAAAGCTGATTATACATCGTCTTGACAACTTCGCCTTCCAATGTGCCAAGACACTGAGCGTCGTTTAATCAGCTGAGGCAAAACACCAACACTTTTTTTAAAAGCAAAATAAACGCCGACAGGAATTAACGAAGTACGAAACCGTATAAAACCGTTTACGGTTGATGTATCATTTATATCTGGCAAAACAAGCTTGTTAATGCTGAAACGTTGAAAACATTGTCCGATTGATTTCAAACATGGTTTGTGAATACCTTCCGTTGAAGGCACTGACCTCCTTTGCAGTGGTTATTTCATTATCCATCCCATGTTCGACAAACTCAATGTCGGACCCAAGAGCAAGACCCTCGAATGATTCTGCAACAAACACACTGTGGACGTCCAGACCGGGTATGAAATACCTTACGTGTAGAATACTCAGAGGTGTGAATTTGAAACCATCTGACAACACCTTCTACCACTGAGATAGGTCTTGATTATGATTAAAACATTGATAAATATTATCAAAGCTAAAGAGGGTGTAATTCTGGATAGCTTTTCATTAGTTAATACCTTCTAATTGTCCGTGAAGACCGCATTTAGTCAAATCGAACCAAAGACGCTATAGGAAACCCTTTCAATTTGGAACATCACAGTTCCATTTCAAGCGCATTTGCTTTGTTTTCTCAATAGGAATATCTTTAGTAACTATTGGCGAAAAATAAAACAGTTCTGCAAAAATAACTTCTTTTGATTTATTTCTAACATGGGAGCAATATGAAACAATCCTGAGTCGCCTGTACTTCAGTTTCAGTTTCATTCACATTATCTGTGCAGTGTTGAACTGCTGATATTTTTGTTTCATGTAAATTTTTCGCACATGTGCAGTTTAACTCCTTCAAAGCGTTGGGAATCGACCATTTGACAACGGTTCGTCACACTGAAGAATATATTTCCCGACAGTTGTCATTATTTGTCCACAGTTGACTTGAAATATAATTTAAAAATAAAAATACTTAAAGAAAAAATGTATAGTTTAGCCGCCGAATGAGGAAAATTGACGGTGGTCCCGTTTCAAAATTCTTCCATGCGTAAATATCTCTTAGTAACCTCGTTTTCTCAGTCCGAACTGTGAGTTACGGATCGAGTTTTTTCCACTCGGTTTTACGGCCATAAATCTGAGCGGACAAAAAAAACCAAGTCTGAACAAGGAAAACGAAGTTATTATAGACATTTGTTTCAAATCTGGGTTCCAACAGAGATGGAACGTTTTAATTCAAACAAACTGTTGAATCTAGCGGGCCTGACAGTGAAAAACGGCCCGCTAAATCGACCAATCAAAGCGCACGTATTAACTGAGAAATATAATAAAGAGTGTTGTGGTCTGTAAGAGAGCGTGATATTAATAGCTGCAGTACCTTTTTGATCGTTTCTACCAGAGTTCCGGGCAGGAAATGGTCTAAATAAGTGAGTTTCTACGTTTTTATTGGCTCCGGGCTACAACTACAACGACAATAACAAAGCAATCGATTTGTAAGACTTGCGTCTGTGCCCAAGGAAGTATTATTACATTTAATAATACTGACAATCAAAAGTTTATTTTTTTAGCGCTTCGATCGAACGTTGCACTCCAGAAGACCGGGGTTGTAGCATGGGTATCGGGTGTTATGTTCTTCAGGGACTTAAAAGGATGGGATGAAGTAATCGTTTTGTGGTTAAGTTTTCATTGGTATTCTTTCAGACTTGTTGGAGGGGGATATCATACAGGAGGGAGGTACTAGTCGCGCTTCCGTCAACAAGAAAATTTACTTGTGGCCCAGAGGGATTGTCCCGTATGTAATGGACTCAGGATTGAGTACGTACACTTCTCCTACAATGCATGTCTTCATATTCGGGCTGAATTATTACAAAGGGTAGCCATGTGGTGATTACGCTAAGTAGATCTTTGCAAGCATTTCGTTGTAAACATTGCCCAAGTCGGGTCAGTCTCCCTTTCCGGCTAAACCCCTATTGACATCCAGGAGACCCTGCTCGGAGTTGGAAAATTTTTCAATTTTTTCATTGTTCATTTCAGTAAAAGTACCGAGCCAGGCTAGATTTTAGCTATTCCGCCTTGGTACCTTTGATAAAATTAGCACGATTGTCTTGTTTAACTCGCTATGTTTCCATATCAAAAGCTATATACCACAATTTCGAAACTCGTAACTTTGTGAATAATACGTCACTCAGTCTCACATGGCACGCGTTTAGGTTTTGGAATGTTGAAAGACAGGAAACGGATCGAACTCGAATGAAACCGCGTGTCAATGCAGTTTGGCTACCTCGCTTTGTGTAAGGTATTTTTTGTGCAACAGCTCTGGTGGTGTTCGTATCCGTGCTTGTGTTAAGAAATCCAATCTCTTGTCTTCTTTGTGCAACCCGTGGGACATCACCGCTTTCGACAATGGCCCATTTTATCCTTAGCAATAACATTGTTTCCGATGTCAAGACATAAATTTAGACTTTTATTTCTTCCTTTTTGTTCTAATAGCTGCTTTGGCCAGGCTAGCCATAAGCAAGGCCATGAGGAAAATGGAAAGCCTTTCATGTATCAGTTTCAAACTCAGGACAAACGAACGTTACTTTGTCAGGTTTATACGAGGAGCCGGGTGAGTTCACAGAGAAACATATTCCTGAGAAAGTAAGAGGAAGTAGGTTCCAAGAAACAAATCTAATTGTTTAGAAGAGTACACGTAAAATTATGTAAATTACCGAGTTTTGAGATTTTAAGAGATAATTTAACCTTTTAAAATTGTCTTCACATTCGACCACTGACACTGCCATTTTGAATCTTACCAAGCAACCTGACCTCTGGTCTTTGACGTCTTACTACCCTTTCTTGTTTCTTTGCCGTCTATTAGAATACTTAGGCCAGTTAAGGCATACAAGACTAGTAGCTAAGTTTGTACACAAGGCTTGTGTCGCGTACCCAGTGCAGCGGGGGAGGGGTGTGGTGCACTGGAGTTCGGGAAGTGCCAACTACAGGGCAAAAATAGACAACTCAAGTTGATTCAACAGCATTTAATCTGATCATCGACTCGTTAGAATATTGGGCACGTGCGATGGAAACTAAAAGGAGAAAATTACAATGCACAAGATAAAGAAAAGCGCTAAGACTCATTACAAAAGAAGCGAAATCGAAAGGAAAACGAAACGGAATACAATGGACTGTAACTTACATCTGATCCTGTCTTAAAGGGGGAAAAAAAACTCCAACGTTGAGTAACTCGAACAGACAAAACTTCGGTAAAACACCCCGATGTGACTCCTTCGATCTTCTAATTCCAACTGCGAAATACTAAGGGGGGGGGGGGGGCGTTCTTTAACGAGGATATCATTGTAAACCAACTCAAACAGGAACTACTAGCTACGTAAGCGATTCAAACTGTGAACGATATCATACGAAAAATACGGGGATAAACTCGATAATGAAACAAAACAGAACTCCAGCTACTTTAAATTAGAACGAAGGCGACTACGTAATCAAAGTTCTTTTTTATTGTTCATTACAGCTTGACCCTGGTTTGTTTGTTTGTTGTTTCCTTAACAGTTGCTATTCCTGCATCGGTCGAACAATGGATACAAAGGGACAGGTAGTTTCCATCGGATTTGGCTGTGAGCAAGAAGGGATTGTGCTACACGAGTTGATGCATACTGTGGGCTTCTTTCATACAAACTCAAGACCTGACAGAGATGCTTACGTTATTGTGTATTCAAAGAACATCAGACCTGGTAAGCTTCAACTCGTTCTCAGGCTCTCTCTTCTTTCCTCAATGGAGTGGAAAAGAAGATAGACCTTGGAAACGAGACTGGGTCAAGCTCTAGTAATCCGGAATTGCTTTGGTTTTGTTTTACTTCGCTCCGTGATTGGCCCAGAAAATCTACGACCTTTTACTCAATCAACCAGATTTAAGAATTAAACCAATCACGACTTAGTCACAAGTGTTTTCCCGCGCTTCAGGCAATTTGCTTGTTTTTACTTGTTTTCACCCGAGGTTCTCATTGGCTCGTTGTAATGTTTTTCTTTGCTCTGATTTGCTGCAGTGATTACTTTGGTTTTGGTTTCATGACATTTAATCGAAAAGCGCTCCACACATTGAATTCAGGTAGTTGTCAGGGTAATCTGGCTGCCATGGGTCGAAGCAGTGCATGAGCCGATAACAGTGGGACTAGTTTGTAATCCAGTAAATGGAAATGCTATTGTAAAGCACTGTTCGACCTTGTTAAAGAAAGATTTTTTTAAATACCACTCGTTTTCCCGTCCTTTGTAGTTTTGCCGCTAAGGACCACGGGCTTCGGTGCTCTTTTTGTCCTGTAGCGGCCATCTCGGTCTTGTTGCTTTGAGCTCGAAGTAAATTATTGTATTTAACGACATTTTCCTGGTTATTCCACTGTTCTGGTCTTGAGAACAAACCTTACTATTTATTATTTCACGTGGTAGACGCCTAACGTTCAACAATCAATGAATGAGGTTGAGTTTTTGTGGTTTTGATTCCAAAGTAAAATTTGCAACAGGTTTCGAACGTAACTTCAGAAAGTACAGCCATGGCCAAGCGGATCGCTTAGGAGCACCATATGACGTCACGTCAGTCATGCACGTACCACGGAGAAGCTGGAGCCGCAATGGGAAGAACACTATTGAGTCGCGCGCTGGAGCCCACGTAGTTTTGGGTCAACAGAGAGGTCTATCAGTTGTGGATAAACAACAGCTTAATCAGCTGTATAACTGTGGCAGTAATAAGGGTAGGGTTTTCTATGCTTCATATGCTTGCAATCGTTACTCCTCTAGGAATTTAACATAAAGGCTTTAAGTAAGTTGAAATATGATCGGAGGAAACTTAAGAACGTCAAAAACTTTTTGTTCTAAATTAAAGATACTGGACTCGCACAGATACTAGGAAACCAAATATTCTCAAAAATATATGTATATATAAGTAAATGTATATATATCTTATTAACCAAGCGCGAGGGCCGTACTGGGAGAATATCGGCCCGAGGTCTTGACAGTATGGACCGAGCGCAGCGAGGTCCGTACAAAAAAGACCGAGGGCTGATATTCTTCCAGTGCGGTCCCGAGCAAGCTTGGTTAATAAGAGATTTATTATACGACTAAAGTTCAAAGGGACACAAGAGCGGTGTCATTCGGGACCATTCGGGACAGTGCCCGGTCCAATATTTAGAGAATATTGACCGGCAATAGAGCATTTTGATTGGTTGATTTTAGTTATTGGCCTTCTGACTGCCCGAGTCTTGTAATAAATATATGTTATTGACCAAGTGAGATGTTACGATGGTTGATTACTGGTCACAAAAGAAAAAAGAAGAAAAAACAGGTGAAGATCCTCTCATCTCTACCAAAGAAGCTTGCTAGATGAAAGGAATCTTCACTGAGCTAACGGAAGCAAATCAAATGATTTCTGTTTGGTTCAAAATCAATTCACGAAACTATTTTATAACATAATCAAAGTGAGGCGCGCGTTCTGATTGGTCAATTTAGCGTCCCCCGGTTGCCCACGGGTGTACGCTGCTGACGTGAGCAAATGCAAAGACAATATTTCCGCACGCGCTTGTTTTGTAAAAAAGAACTCTTTTGCTACAATATATCAATGTTATGTTATAAAACAAATGGTAAACACCACAGTGTACACTATTGAGTTATGGATACACTTGGGAGGTTTGCTAAGCACTCAAGAAGCTAGAGTCGCTCTCTGCTATCATCTCGCGCGACTCTTAGCTTCTCTTGCGCTTAGCAACCTCCCGCGCACATCCATAACTCAATAGTGTACGCTGTGGTGTTTACCATTTGTTAATTGGGCTGTTTCTATTCTAACGGTGTGCAAGACTTCCTGTTGTTGTATTTGTGACTTCGTAAACTGTGCGAGCCGGTTTCAAGCAATTTTTTTCTTTTTGTGGGGGAGGGGAGGGGTAGCTGCAGGGACTAGCCTATTTTACTCGCTCGAGTACTAATTAGAAATCAGGATTTGTAGTTGGCACATGATAAAAGACAAACCTATGTTAAAAAAATAAGCCAAAAAACACTCTGTTTTCTAATAAATTGCTTTATTCTCAGGCTGTTTTGTCGCTGTGGGTATTGAGAAAGGTCAAATACGCGACTCACAATTGCGCGCAAGCTCCTACAAGAGATACCATGAGCCACACCAGGCGCGGTTACATCTGACTGCGGGATTCAAGGGGAATGGTGCCTGGTGCGCTGCTCGAAGCAGAAGTGGAGAATATTTACAGGTAAATTATCATCATCTTTATTCTGCTTAGCAAAAAGAAAAAAGGCTGTCATCTGCTGGTGATTTAGGAAAAATCGTCTTTTAATTCTAAATTTTTCGGAATAAATGCGAATAAAGTACTGTTTTAGATGTGAGGAAAAAAATTGTTTTATCATAATGCTACTAAAACCTTCCATCAGTTTAACAGCAAAATGTTTCACCTGTGGAGTCTAACTTTAAAGCATTTTGACATCCCCCCTCCCCCGGCTCGCAAGTAGCACCTAAGAACCTGAACATCAGAAAATACAAAGCTATAATCTGGGAAGACACTTACTCCCCTTCATGAAGAAATCATCTGGGGATATTGCGCTCGTGCAATGCATTTTGGATAATCTGTCAAACTTTTAGCTAAAACAGGGAGGTACAACTTCTTTTAACCCTCGTCATTAGTAAGCAGTTGGTGAGAGTACCGGCAACTCCACAAGAGAGACCAGGCGCACTGGAAGGCCTTTTCGCGCGTGGATTGCCGTTCACGCGCACTGGTCTCACTTACGTGCATCAACTTAAATCGAGGCCCCCGTTTGAAAGGCTTAGATCTCAGTCAATGTGTTAAATACTGCATTACTTGTGAACTGCAGTGTAAAATGTAAGATTCACGGATTACAAATTTGTTGTGCTTACCAGCAGTGTGGGATTCATGTCTGTACACCATGCGAAAACTCTTGAATTTTCCAACCTGCCTTTTCAAAATAATCTTAATGGCAAAGCCACATCTCTCTCTTTGCTGTGGCTGCCCAATGTAAGACCCGGGAAGATATATTCACGAGTTTTCTTCGCGAGCTTTGTGATTTGAAAAGGCGGCGAACTTTTTGTCATTTGACATTGTTATTGCAGTAATTGCTGTTCTCCATATTTTGGAACTGATCCACTTTACAGATTGACTTAGGTTCAAGACACAAGATAACAGCAGTTGCAACACAAGGCATGACAAGTCTTTTCTCGAAAGCCTGGGTAAAAGGGTACAGAGTTCAACGTAGTGACGATGGCCGCCGCTGGGTCTCAAGCGCACAGGTCAGCGGTGCATCATATAAAATGTGAAAGATTGAGGAGTCAGTTGAGTAATATTACACTGATTATATAAATAGACTATGCTTCTTAACAAAACACGTTTATTTACTGAGCACTTATGGTCTTGTTGACTGCCAATTTGATTGCTCAAACACCCCTTAAGCCACGATTTCTTGAAGGTGTGCGAAACTCTTCGGATTCTAAATAGAGATTTCGTTTTGATGTGAAAAGAAACCCAGGATTAGTTTGGTATTGCTATGTTGAGGTCTGTGATTGGTTCTCTTGTGTCATATTCTTCGCCTTGATTTGTCCTTCTGATAACGTTATTTTAGATTTTGTGGCACTCAATTAAAAAACTTTGTACCCATTAGACTTTGAAATGAGGCCGAGTCGTAAATCGAACTTGAGATTTTTTACCAAAAGCTTTTCCGTTCGTGCTACATCTTAGCAGCAGGATAGATAGCTAAACATTCAGTATTCAACCTCTCAAGCAGGACATTACAGTCATATAACACCACAATGAGTACCAAAAGTAGTTGGCATGCCTCCCCTTGGAAGGTGGTCGACAACTATTCACTCAACATAATCAACAGAAATATTGATATTCGTGTCTAATAAGTTTCTGAAATTGCACCACCCGCTCCTCTCCATTAGTGATTACTATTTTTTTACACTAACACCAGAACAAGGTAACTTCGAAATGGAGGAGGGGTGGGGTGGGTGGGGGGAAGGAGGAGAGTGAGATAAACGAGAGTTATAAGCAAAATTCTAAAAGAATTAAAAAGTGCGAAGACTTTTGTCAGGCATTTTAATTTTTATGGCCTCATGATCATATATTGACTTTTTCAACAGATCTTGAGGGGAAATTGGGACGCAAACTCCGTGCAGTACAACGCCCTTCGAACACCGTTAAGTGGTCGATATGTACGGATCGTCCCAGATGAGTGGTACAATCAGATTTGTCTACGAGTCGAGCTTTATGGGTGCAAATAGACAAGAGTAAAGGTGAAAGGAAAAGGAACATTTTAAACTTGACTGTTTTTGGCGTATGCGCTTGAAGTACATTGGCACACAACGTGTCGGTAAATTGCCTTGATTTTCTGCCGGTAGATTGTTCATTTACGGAAATTTGAATTGTCAATTCAAACGAAATAAGAGCCTGGGAGCAGGCCGAGTAAGACTGAATCCCAATAAGGGACTTATCAGACTCAGTGGAGTCGGTCTCCCTGGGATCAATGCTAGATGTATCGATCATTTGTATGCTATTATTGAGAAAGGAAACATAAAAATACAAGTAAGAAAACTCGTGACATAGGATAATGGTTTTTTCAGGATCCCCTTGGGCACCTCAAAATAAAGTGAGCTTAAATTAAACAATGAATTACAAGGGATTGTTACTTGGCCTAAATCTACAGCCTTCCCCTTCACCTCGTTTACCCTAGGGGTAAACGACTCCCTGGGGGTAAACACTACTTCCGCCCAGCCTAAGAGCACGCCTTCATTATTAGCGCTTCGAGACGAGTGTTCCTTTGCCCGCGGGAAAATAAGAAGGCGTTGAGCAATGCGAGCCAGGGAGAGGTCTGCAAACATTTTTATTGTCAGACCCTCGGCAAACATCTCTCCGACTTGTCTCGAATCTTCTAGCAGGCAAAGAAACTGGCGTCATCCAGCGTTAATATCGCAGGCTATTTTCCGCCTGAAGCTCTTCCTCATGGATTCTCTCCAAAATCGCTTTGGTTAGATAACTTTAGACGATTCTAATTCACAACACGTATCCTCCTCCTCTTTCAGGTCCAGGTCTCGCCTGAAAAATGAACCTCTACTAATTGTTTTGTTGTTGTTTATTTTTTTCCAACAACGGAAGCTGACATTGAAAGACAAGAACTTGACTCTTGTTCCGCATACTAAAGTAAAATAAAATGGAAACACTTCTTTGACCATCTTGTAAAGTGCTTATCTGTTCAGTTTACAAACTATTTACAGCGCCGTCTGATATCTTTCCTTCTCATTTCATTTCAGACCAAGCACAAAACGTTCTGAATTCTCTCCCCAGACGAGAAGAGAACGCGAGATGTATCACGTACTGGATAATTTTAGATTTTAACCAGCTTATTTATAATTGGAAGTTAAGAGAAAAATGGCAAGAGTTTTTTAATTGTAACTGTTGGTTTAGTGTAAACATAACGAATTCCTATATTTTCATTTGAGACAATGATAGAAATTAAAAGCGGATATCAACGTTTTTGATGGTTGTCGTTGTTGTGATAAATAGTAATGAAAAAGGTCAATACTTTGAGTGGGCGGAATTCATACGAAACTTGCAGCTAAAATGGAAACGAGATAATTGCTTTTATCAACTGAGATTATCCAATGAATATATGAAGTCCATTATACAATGAATATATGAAGTCCATTATGTAAATTGGCCGCTGTTAGGAGTTTCTAAAGCTAACGTTTCGAGCGTTAGCCCTTCGTCAGAGCGAAAAGAGGAATTTTGGTTTGTGTGTTGTTTTCAGCTATTTAGAGAGAGAGGTTGACGGAAAAAAGCGCAAAAGGACACGAGACAGTCTCGAAAGGTAATCTGGGTATCTGAAAATCAATGAATTTTAATGAGTGAAATAAATAAATGAACTCACCAAACCCGCCATGACTCGTCCCTACAGTAACATTTTCTCAGATTTCCCTGAATTCCTGAGGTCAAGAAACTGTTACCTGAAAACTACCCACAATGCCTTTCGGTAGCGTGTTCTTTTACGCTTTTTCCCGACAACCTTTCTCGAATCAGTTTAATAAAGCTTCACCTTTCTGTATGTAAACCAGACTTGATATGTTAAACCCTCCCGAGCCAAAAGTTCGGAAATTGTCTGCGTAATCAATCTATAAAAAAGCTCAGTTCAGTCATTCTAAAATACGACAGAAACCAATTCACTCAGTTATAAGGCATTGAGGAAAAAAAAATCCCCAACCCTTAACTTTACTTGAGGTACGCTGCTCGGAGACGAATTTCAAAGTATCTAAACAACACTCCTATCGCCCCGCCCGACGCTCAAAGAGTAGATTCCATATTGCCTTGCTTCTGTTCACAAGTTCATAGATAGCGTCAAAATGTGACAAAAATAAAAAAGTGCCACACAAGGTTCAGCCGAGTGTGCCAATGATGTTATTATCACATCTTGACGTCGTCTATGACCTAGAACTGACCAGTGTAACTTATAATATAGAAAGACAAACGGTGCTCTATTAGCATTGAATGAGTTTTAATAAGGATAAAAACACTATTTACAATGATAATAAGTTAACGACTTTTTCAACCTATCAATAAATACTTGTCGACTTCTTGACACAGTTCTATCGTTTTGTTTTGAAGTGAGCGAGGTAAACATCTAGTAGCTGTTCACTTTGCAAACATGTATAAGGAGATGTCACGCCATCAATCTCCTTGGTAGCAAAACTAACCATAATTATGACAAACGTACCTTCTCCTTGCTTGATAATTATTATTAAATACATGGTAATTAAGAATATTTTATCTCTCAAATATTATAGCAATAAATTTTTCGGTTATGATTTACAAACACTTTGGATAATCTTTATGTAAGCTCAGTAATCGGGCATTATTATTAATCAAGATTTCGCAACCGCACACACTACAGAATTAAGCAAATGCTTTGAAAACTACTCGCGTCCTTGGATCGATTGTGAAATTTTTGTGTTAAAATATCCCCTAATGCAAAACATTATGCATCTTCATGTTCTCTACAAACAAGACAGAAAGCTATTAAATAATTTGGATATACCAACAAAGTTGAAATGGTAAATTGGCCACCGTAACTATTACAAAAGCTGACGTTTCGAGCGTTAGCCCTTCGTCGGAGCGAATAGAGGAATTGTGGGTTGTGTGCTTTTAAAGGCAGAAAATAGAGCTACGTTATTTATGGGAACATGGCAACGAGAAAAACTCTTTTTCTCGTTGCCATGTTCCCACCAATAACGTAGCTCTATTTTCTGCCTTTACAAGCACACACGACCCACAATTCCTCTAATCGCTCCGACGAAGGGCTAACGCTCGAAACGTCAGCTTTTGTAATCGTTACGGTGGCCAATTTACCATTTCAACTTTGTTGATATATCCAAATTATTTCGTTACTCCCACCGACGCAGCCCCGAACAGTTTCTTTCGAAACTATCAGCCTTTATTCATTTGTAGAAAGCTATTAATACAACATGTACCATTTCGTTTAGTGCCTTGCAATGGTTCTCACGACATTGCAAGGGAACCAAACATAGTGCAAAGAGAACTAAAGCATAGGAACATTTACACATGCCAACTATTTTAACCCCTAGTAAAACACAAACGTTCCCATTTGCAGAAAGTCTCCGATTTCAAAATAATTTCTTCTCTCCCGTAAGGAGTTTTTCCTGAACAGTTGCAACTACAGTTTTCACTTATTGCATAACTTATTCCAAAGTCATTTTATAACTTACAAAAATTGTTACAGCTTTCACCACTAGAAGAGAATTTAAAGGTTGATATAATATAATAATGAATCATGCATGGCAAAAAATTAATTCATAAACTCTTTTTTAGTTCTCAAAGTCAGTATGCATAATTATTTTAGCCTGTGAAAAGGCTCTCACAGTATTAGCACTGCAGTATACTGTGTGCATACTTGTTTAAAATGAACCAATAGGGAGCATGCATGCAAATCACATTTCATTTTACATTTTGATTTTTAAAATGTTTATCCATAAATTATTTAATAATCATATAGAAGTGAAAAATATTTTTCCAATCCTTAACAATTCTACTTCCCAGATCTTCCAAGTAACTCTTCTTACTGTCTCTCATACAATCCTTGTAATGCGAGTTTGTCGAATTTGTATTGGACCAACTACTAAACCCCTAGTTCACATTTGTCTTCACCCTCACTACTTGTCTGCTTGATATTGTATTGACATTGTAAGGATAAGTTGTGTCTTGGTCACTCATGGAAGTGATAATGATAACATTTCCAAAGCTAGAACCATGTCCAACATAATTCAAAGAAAAAAAAAAAACCATAAACATGGATTAAACATCTGCACAATATAGATTGTCATAGTAAAATCAACCAAATAGTTTTGGATAAGTCAATAAAAGTGTAGAACAGAATTCTTTACTACAATGAACACTTTAAAAAGTCAGCCTTGGTTTGACTGTCCCTAGATTGTAGGAAAATTACTTGTAATGAACTATACAGGCTCTAAATTTACTTGAAAGAAATCATATCAACACATTTTGTAAAAACGTATGGTCACCCCTACAACGGATTTATCATTTACCACATTGTACAAAACAGAAGAGAAAAACTCTAGTTTGAGCACATGCAACTCTTCTAATTTTCCTATAAGAGTCTTTAAAATATATGTAATTAATCAGTTAAGTTGAAGAATGAAATGTAGTGAATCATGATTTTTGAAGGAGCTCTATAAGTACCTACTTTCTTTTAATGTTCAATCATTGTATGTCAAAAGCCTTAATCAGCTAGCATTCAATCCATAAAGGATATTCTAAAAAATTTTCCAAATCAAAATTAAGGTAGAGAAACTATGGTATAGCACTTGTTATGATGACCTAACTTAAGTAACCATTCACAAAGCTGAATGTTGATATCTACAACTGACAGGTCAACTCCGAGTTGTATGGCTTGAAGGCGTGTGTGTGTGTGCGTGTGCGCGTGTGTGTGTGTGTGTGTGTGTGTGTGTGTGTGTGTGTTTTTCTTTTAGGGGGGGTGTGTGTGTTACAGGATAATTTGATTTTATCAACTGAGTTGTTTGTTTAAATTACCCTCCATAAAGAGTTTGTAAAGCTGATGTTTGGAGTGTTAAACCTTCATCAGAGTGAACAAACAAGGACTTGGGGATGCAATGCTGGCTTTACAGACCCTTTACAGCAGTCAATTAAAGTTATCAACTCGGTTGATAAAATAATCACCATGCCAGTTCTTGGGCCCTCCAAGTGCTTATGACTCAAACAATCTAGTTTTCACTAGCTCCTAAATAACCATGTCATTAGGAGCATTGGCATTTTGCACCCAGCTCTGTCAGTTTACCTTACTTACACTATAACATAATCACTCTGCACCTCTGACTACAACTCTGAGTCTGACTCCGTCATTGGTGAAAACCAGCGTGCATACTCTGTACAACTGGAACTGTGAGGGGTCAGACAACACTTGTCATAAACATGAGTGCACTTCAATTTCTAAACTGCATACTACCATACTTTGAAGACGTGTAAACTTCTCATGAGGTAGACATCACAGAGACCAGCTCTGAATGTCAGTAGGGGAATCTACAGGTATTCATGTCCTTATAGTGAAATATTTTCAAAATCCATTGTGATGGTGGAATGTCGAGGTCTGCGAAAAGTCTTACAGGCTTTGAAAAGGGAATCACATATTGCAGTACAGCACTGTATATATCTACATGTTCAAGCAAACAGAATTAAGGAGCAACAAGTTCAGATTTCTGCTTGTGCTAGAAAAAAATTCCTTAACATGTTCACCTGTGCCCATGTTCTTTCTTTACTACTCCATTGGCTTTTCTGATTCCTTTAATTCTGGATAGTAATTCTTGTATCTCAGATGCCAGGCTATGCTCGTACAAGCAGTAACTGTTCTGAACTGATGAATGATGTTGCGAGGAATGAAGTAGATGTCGTTATCCCTCAGCCGGAATGCAGCATATTTTACACCATCTCTTCTCAGTTGATTTAGTTTTGCATCATCTACCCAGCTAACACACTAAAAGAAGACAGCACAAAGATAGCAATCAGAGTCCATGAAACAAGAAATAAATGCAAAGAATGACCCATACATGTAATTCAAGAAATCTCTATTTAGGCTCTGGGTAATTCAGGTGGAAATTGGGGACCAGTGTTGATAGTTCAAACTAGGTAATGGATAGTTTTTTAAGAATATCCACATGAATGCTTTCGTCCATATCCAGTAAACTTTATCACAATAAACATAATATGTATGTGCTGCAGTTTTGTGTTTTTCTAGGTTTAAATAATTATTTCAGACTAGATGTCCTTAGTTGATGGATGATCTGGATCCCGATGACAAGAATAATAATTAGGGTTTGACTTTAACGGTTCGCCAACTAGCCACAGACAAGTAGAAATCAGTTTTGGCTTGCGATTTTTGATTTCTGCTAGCCAGTTTGGCTAGTAAGTTGAAAAGTTAGTGTTGAGCCCTGATAACATCATAACAATTTAATAAATTCAAGTTGTGTACTTTTGAGAAATAAAAAGTTCTTGAGGTATCTTGTCTCAAAAAATCTAGGCTGCGCTGCTCTTTAAGTTTTTCATGAATTCAAAGCAAAATTATTCAATACTGTCAGCCAAAGACAAAAACTTAGTTGCCTGTAACACTTAGGCAATATGTTTTATTATATCTCTTTTTATTAGTTACTTTGTTAGGCTAGTTCCAATTTTGAATTCTAGATTTGCATGTATTACTTACTAATCCTTAGTTTTGAGGGCCACTGGTTTGTCAGTGTAAGCTGTTATGTGTACATCCTCTTTAAATAAACTTAGACTTACTTACCTAGGCTTTACTATATCACAACATTATTAAAATATTATGATACGCAATTTAAGTAGATGTAGATCAAATAAAGCAGGAGCCATTTAACAGATTGAGTTATACATGTGCAAGTAGAGTGGAATACTACTTTCTAACAGTGTACTCTTACTTGTTGCACTGGAGGTTCATGAAGATCCAACTGCAATTTCTGTGTCAGGAAATTAAAGTTTTCAGCACTAAAACAGATCACATCTTTGCAGTCTCTGTTAGAGGCTGGACTGGAAAGCAAGTAAAAAAGAAATTGTTAGGAAGGTAGCTCAACACTTTTTAAGAGGTTGTGTTAAAATGTGGGAATAATTCACCAAGCTTTCATTCATTTATGTGTAATGTTGCACCTGAAGGATGAGTATAGGAGTCAACTCTGAAAGACGACAACTTCAAAATTTCTATTTTTTTACTTACAGTGGGTAAAAGCAGAGAGGCTCCTGTATTAAGCTCTTAACACATCATCATCATCATCAAAAATTAATATTTTTTTCCATTCTGATATCCACTAAAGTGTTGTCATTAAGGTGGACAACTGCTAAAAACCTTGTGATGTAGAACTCTACTTGCATAGGGTTCATTTTCTAAAGAAAAGTGAATTGGCAATTTTATACACAGAACTGGTTTCTTACATTTCTCCAACATGGACAGCTTTCAAGACCCCAACTGCCGCAGTTGTCTGCCTGTCAAAGCCATGTCCAACATGATCAGCATGACAGCGTGTTCTATCTTCAGCCAGAATCTCCCTGGGTTCAGAAACTCTGGGAAGGTACTGCAGGTTTTGGAGTTCATTTACACCAATTCTTGAAAACAAAAGATTAAAAAGTTGATTTTGCTGGGTACTAAATAATCATATGGCAATCAATTGCCAAGTTTGGCTATTATCACGTGACAAAAAAATAATTATTGACCTTTCAACTTCACAGCTGAAGTCATTCAATAATTTATACAATAAAATACAATACAATGCAATTTTTTTTTGACATTCATAAACAGAAAGATGGTTGATATCACCAAATGAACAAAAAACAATATTTTAATATGGAAAGGGGGCCTCCAGAAACCGTGGGGCTTATGCCAGGGGGACAAATACTGTATTTACTCGTGTGTAAGTCAAACTCACACATAAGTTGACCCCACATTTCCAAGGTCAAAAATCAGATTTTTAACCATTTCTAATTAAAGAAGTAAAATTCACCAATAGAATTTTCCCAAAAGTTAATGAGAATGTATTGAAAACACAGCAAATTAAAGACTGCAAAGCAAAATGTAAGCCTGTGCTGTGGAGTTTATTAGCACTTGTTTATATCAGCACGATTTGAGCATACATGAGCACTGCCATTTACTAGAGAAGTACTTTACTATATTTTGTAAATTGCATTGAAAATGAAATCTTCTTGCATTTAACTGACCCTTAATCTAAACGTTGAGTTTGAGAGGAGATTTAGTAGACCAAAGGAACACCAAAGAGCTTTGAAGGATAGCTAGATGAAACACGGCCATCGTGGTCCACACGCGTAACAAACAATACCGTACAAGACAACAGCATTTGCCAAGTCACTAAGCTACTGTAATCATTTGAAACAAAAGTTCAGCCCTATAAACAGCAGCGAAGCTGTAAGAAAAATGTCTGATCCACAGATGAGAAGACACAATAGAATTCAGCTCCAGTGGTTTTGTGTTAAAGTCACTTGAAATTCATCATTTCAAACTTTTTTTGTTGATTGAAGAATGTGCTGAAAACTGATGAAACTTGAACATAATTTGAACTACTTTTGTGAACTTGGTTTTCCTAATGGACTTCAAGCAATTGTAATGCTAATTGTATTGCTCGTGTCAGGTCTTTGTATATATATATCTTATTAACCAAGTGCGAGGGCTGTACTGGGAGAATATTGACCCGAGGTCTTGACAGTACAGACCGAGCACAGCAGGGTCCGTACAAAAACGACCGAGGGCCGATATTCTTCCAGTACGGTCCCGAGCAAGCTTGGTTAATAAAAGATTTATTATACGACTTAAGTTCAAAGGGACACAAGTGCAGTATCATTCGGGACAGTGCCGGGTCCAATACTGAGATAATATTGACCGGCAATAGAGCATTTTGATTGGTTGATTTTAGTTATTGGCCCTCTGACTGCCCGAGTTGTGTAATAAGACTTGTGTATAACTTGAGGGTGATCTTTTGGGCTGATCTTTTGGGCTGATCTTTTGGGCTGATCATTTGGTCATAAAAGGTCGACGTATACACAAGTAAGGTAGATTAAGAAATGATGACAGAATAAGTGGTAATGATAGGAAAACATGAATGACATTATGTTAAAAACATTAATCTTGAAGATATCCAAGATGCAATATCATCATCATCTTTAATAGTAACATCCTTGTGAGGTTTTTCAGAAACTATTTACAAACTTTTTACAACTCATAAAAACATAAATAACAATAAAACTCATGGTCAGAATTTAAGATAGTATTCCACCAAGTTCTAGAGCTTATAAAGGAAATGTCTGCCTCAACAGTGTGTCTTGCAGAGCGTGCTTGAAAGATGCCAATGAGGCATTTTGCCTAAGTTCTTTATGCAAGTTATTCCATGTGTTGGCCCCTCTATAGGAAAAAGTGCGCTGGCCAGTATTCCAGTACTTCACAATACCAGCTAACAACAAGATATAAATTAAGACCTATGGCACAACAAAGTAATTGCAGGTGAAACAAAGTCTTCATTTGAGTACTTGTTGACCACCATGTTAAATTATCACCATTTCTTAACCCTCTCACCCCACGGGGGACCAAGAAAAAATTTCTCTTTATAATAACATAACATCAAGCACACAAGTGAGGAAAATAAATAAAAATATCAATAAGGGGATTATTAACTGATCCAATACCAACAGTAAGTGGACCTGCCAATAGCACTTTGAGAGTGAAAGAGTTAATAGCTAGCAGTTTGTAAAACCCTAGGCAGTTACTAGTCCTACATGTTTCTTATGATGGAGCAAAGTATTGCACAGTAACATTGCTACTTAACAATTGGTTCATGCTTTAGCGTGCACTATCGAGTTATGGAGCACGCGGGAAGTTTGGAGAGCACGAAAGAAGTGTAAGAGTTGCCCGAGGCGATAGCCGAGGGCAACTCTAGCTTCTTGAGTGGCAGAATGACTCAAATTCTAGAATGCCTGGTATTTTTCTTAGCTTCATCCATATGCATTTACAACATAATCCATACAATGTAAATAAATGTGCACAACATACCTCCGTTTCTTGTATGGTGATCTTGATTCTGCTGTGGGAACAACCTGCTCTCCTGGGCGGACCCACATAATAGGGCCATCATTGCTTTTGTTTCGCTCAGGTAAAGTAAGTGCAGAGAAACTTCCCCATGGCATGGTCTCCTTCAGAAAGAGACATTGTTCAAGTAAGTCCAAAAACTGTGGGAAATACCCTCCACTCTCCTCCTGAACAGTCCCAACTAAGCTGAACTGCAGAAGGGGGCCTGATCGGTAAGTCCCACAATCATAGGAAGATTCAACTCTTTGCATGAATTCCTCCATCTTCAAAGTCTCAAGGTCTGATTTTTTATATAAAGATGAAACCTTGACTGTCAAATTTGGATGATTTACTCCAAAGTATTTCACAAGTTCAGGTAGATATCCTGCAGCATTGTGAACAATGCCCATTACATTTTTTGCCACACCTTCACTTTTTTCAGCAAAGACTTCACGAAAAAACAGTTTGACAAACTTCTGAAGCTTTTCTTCTCTTAACCCAGCAATTTCATCGGTATAAACATGCAGCACTGATGCTCCTCCATTGGCATCAACCTCTGTGTGAATCAGATGTGAGAGACGAGTTTTTTCCTTGGGATTTAATCGAATGGTATAATCTTGATCATTAAAATTCTTTTCCTCTTCACGGTTATGATGATGATGGTGATGCTCCTTGTGTTTTTTCTTCTTTTTCTTTGTATCTGATCCTCCATTGAGTTTGGCAGTACCATTGCTCTCGTGATTTGTGTCAACTGAGAAAATCAACAGAATTTGCATTTTAGTTATCACCAGTTTCGATAAAAGCCAGTCAGAAATGGTCTTATGTTGTCTACAAGACCTATTATTGACATCTGTTTAAGCAACTAGTATGCTCTCATGCTTAGATTTCACCTTAACACCCTTTTCAGGGCATGTGGTAATATCTTCGGCCGTATTGGTAAGAAAACCCAGTATGGAGAATATGCCTACTGATTTGCAATTTCTTCTGTCTAGAGCAAAGTAAAACACAGATCAAACTGTTTCTTTTTATTTTTTTTTTTACCTGAGAGTCATTAACAAAAGACCACTATTACCACTTTAATGAGCATTGTTGTGCATTTTTGTGGGCTAAAATGAACATTTTGGTGGCTTTCATACTAGCATGCTTGTGTGACTGATCTGACCTTTTTCATTGTCACAATTTTCAGTTTTTATTTTCTCAATGCTCTCGTAGGTGATAATAGTAGTAATACAGTTTCTTTTCTTGGGAATAAATATGTTTTGGGCGCTTTTCCGAGACATTTTAACCCTCACCAAGCAGCTTTGGCTAAAATGACTCTTAGTTGGGCCCAAAACATCTTAATGCCCGTGAATATAAACTCTATTGTTTCATTATACCTCATTATAACACTAGACTCTGTAAGTGGTGAAACCACAGTGACACCATACAGTGGAATCCTGATTTCTCGAGCCCTCAGTTTCTCGAACCTCCCGATATCTCGAACCAAACCTTGTTTCCCTTGGATTTGCTTCACTTGTAATTTCATCCCCGATTTCTCGAACTCCTGATTTCTCGAACCAATCTGCGTTTCCCCTGGAGGTTCGAGAAATCGGGATTCCACTGTGTTTACACGGATTTGTTACCTGAGTTTCTCTTGATTTTCAGTTTCAAATCATTGTGAGAAATTATCTCTGGGGCAGAGGGTGTGAATTCACACTTTCCTGAAAAATGACAACAAATCTTTCAGAAAAAAAATTATCATAACCTTTTTTTAGGGACTGTACTATTAATTGGTCAATTTAGCAGCGCAAATCTTACCGTGCAGCCCACTCAATTGGAAAGTTTAAGAAATCTTCCCCCTCTGTTTGAACTAAGAGACATAATTAGGGCTCTACACTAACTTTTCAACTTACTAGCAAAGTGGCTACTGACAACTTAGATGTTACAACAATTTCAGTTTGTTTACTAGCCAAAACTGAATTTCTACTAGTCTGTGGCTAGTCGGCTAATGTTAGTGTTGAGCCCAGATAATAAATATCTTACTAAAAAGAATTTTCCACTGGGACATGTGGCATGTACAATTTAAACTTGGACTGTAAATCGAAGAGGAAAAAACTTAGTACATACACATAACGTATGGTGCATACCTCAAGCTATATTAGAAAATGGTATATATTCAAAATTACCCGTTTTTTAAGTGAAAACAATTTTAGTGCAGGTACAAGGTTGCTTCTCCCCTGGAATCTCAAAATGAGATATAGTTATTTATATAATTATGTATGTTTCAATGGCAGGAAAATTACATAGTTTCTGGGGCATTCTTCTCCCTAGAGAAGTTATGTGCTTATGTTTGAAAAGAGTGGTATGGTTCATTCAACAATAGAGTCTGCTTATGAGTCTTACAACAATTTTCAGATTGCCCTTCCTTTTCTGTGAATGGTATCACTTAGGGAACGACTACATGTTTGAAGCTACAATACTACAATGAAATCCACAGAGTTTGGTCAATTTGTTAGATCTTCGAGTTGCTTGTAATTTCAAATCAGGTTTGCCCTTTACTCCTTGACAATGGATAAAAAAACACTAAGCTTTTACGTTTAGCCCCACAACTGTTTACTTATTGCTAAAACAACATCTACCTAATGCTGGTACTGTAAATGCCCATCCTACTTAGAAATCATGACATTGCAATAAAGACACCGTTACTTTTTTTATACAATCCCTGAGTTGGAAAGTTTCCTGTCTAGGCAAAGTTTTTAAGAGAATTTTTGTGTTATATCTACATCGACGTCTTTGCCACTGGATTGTCAAGACCAGATTATCTTCTGAGGCAGTTTTGTTTATGAAAAAGCACGTGGAAGTTTACATACCGAATCATTAACTTCAAAAGGAAATAAAGCGAAAGAATTCAACATTATGATCCTTTTTCTTTTAAAACGAGTGTCCTTCACTACAATGCAAAGGGCACTTCCCCCACACCACCGAGAATTTCAATTCCGTTGAGTCAGGGAAATCTGGTTGCCTAAGCCACACATGCCAGGCGAAGTTCGAAGTCAATTTGTCTGTGAAATTTACTACAGTAAAGTTTGTCGCAATTTAACGATTCAATTCACAATCAAACGAGACACTTTGCTTCCAAAATGCTACCAAATCGTTCTCTTGAAAAAAATTATAACAATCACATGCAAATAGGTATGCAAAATTCCAAAAAACAAAAAACGGCTACCATAGTTGAGCAGAACAAACAAAATAATACAGTATCCCCTCTGCAAGTTCAACTCGTTTAAGCACCTGAATATCCTCCATTGTACGTTTAAATCCCTCAGTCACTACTTAAACAAAAACATACATCTCACCTTCTTTTTTAATTTTCTTTAAGGTTGTCTTTAAGCTGTTGTTCGGTGTTTTAGTTGGCGACGGTGAAGGTGATGTCGGTGACATAGACGTTATGTTCCAACTCTCTTCAGACGAACTCAAACGATGCGTTTTACCAAAATTCTCCGAAGGTTTTGTCTCTTCTTCGAAACTCGTCTTTCTTTTCTTCTTGACATGTTCATCTTTTGGTAATATGAGGCTTGTTGGATTCTTCAGGAAAGGAGATTTGCTAGGAAACGTATCACGACCGTTGACGGCAACTTCCTTCGAGGTCGCCATCTTAGAATTTATATTATGGGTAAACAGTGACGTCACAGCATACTCTTGCCGTTTTTCGCGCGGTTATTTTTTTTTCTATTTTTTTGTAACTTTTACAAAAATTGTTATGTGAGAGCAGAAAAAAATTTTAACTTCTGACCTTCGCATACTGAAGAAAACAGCATTGTTAGAATATTTCGATTTATAAGGTTAAAGCATTTTTACTCTTTGCGCAGAAAATTTGTCTACAGAGCATCGTGGGTAGAATTATTACGTCTATTATATTTCAAATTTTATTTCTAAAATATTCAAGACATTTTAGGGTCAATTTAAATGTCTTAACGATTCGTCGAATGTGTGTCAAGATTTATCGTTAAAATACCTGGATAATTATCTCACAAATAGTTTAATTTTAAAGAGAGCACACTAATCCTATCATTTATATTTTTTTAATGCACACTATCACAGAATATGATCAGCATCAAAATAATTTTAGTAACAAATAAAATACTTTTTCTCGACAAACAGGATCTGTCGTTCTTACACCTGGTGGGTGGGGAGAGGGGGAGCAAGGCTGTCACTCAAACGAGGCTACAATACAGGGAAAAAGTAAACATGGCGCCGGGCGCTAGAACGCCGAGAGTTTCCGAAATACCAATCTACACCCTTGATTTTCCCCATACTTGTGTCATTCCCTGAAAACAGAAATGAATGTCAGCTCAGAGGGTCAAATATGAAAATATGGCTTCCTGGAAAGCGACAAGTGATGCAAAATTTGGAGTCGGTAGGCGTTTATCGTTGACATATTCAGATCCGCTTTCAAATTTTGAACTTTTCAACGTGCCCTGAACAAATATAAAGCCGTCTTTTTCGTCTTCCAGTTGTTTACAATTTTGACGGAAATATTACGCATGGACTGCGGTTAACCATTGGCGAAACTGTGCACATTTTAGAAGAATGCGCAGGTGAGCATTATCTAATTTTAATAGTTGACTTCCAGTCGGTATATTAGCAGTCTTCTATTGCCTAAAAATATTTCCTTATTGGCCTTTCGTGTTATCCGAAGCTTTATGATTAATCTAAGGGTTTCCGGATTTATCGTGGATGTTTGATGATTGCAAAAGGTCGCTTTCTTTAATATTCCTAGAAAGGAATTCAGTAATTTTCTATATGTTTACTTCGATCGGGTTTACTAAAAATAATGTTTGTTACTTTTCTAAGTTTGTTTAAATCACGCAATATAAGTGTCATTATTAAACCTCGATTATAATGATCATATTTCGGTCGCGAGCGTTTTAGCTTCTATATAGTCAATCGATGTTTCAGCAGCATTCGTACAAACTGAGTTAAAACATGTTTTCGTGTTTTTCTTATTCGGTTTTTCGATGGAATAGGTTGGTACAGGGGATGTACTCTACGAAACAAATCTGTAAAGGTAAGTTCTTCGCCTTTCAAGAGTTGCTAGTTTATTTTAGTGATTAATTATCTAAATATAATTTAAATATGTTTGCTTCATTTGAGTGTAATAGGGCCCGTAATAAAATCAATTAAGATATATGTTTTAAGTTAAGTTCGCTAATTGTATCATGTTAAAGTTTATCTTCTTGGATTAAGAATATAGGAAGAGCTTCTAGAAGCACCTCTCTTGCTAAAAATATCTGTCAAGGGTTCTGTAAATGAGAAAAAAGAATATTGATCTGATTCATTCATTTTCACAACTTCTTGTGTTGTGTATATCTATACTATTACTAATAGTCATCCTTCCCTGATGTAAGTACAAGAGAACCCTGCTAAAGTCAGTAGACTTGAACCTTCTCACTAACTTTAACAAAATGCCATTTCCTCTGGATGTGACCTCATTTTTTCTGGATGTGACCCCATTTTTTTACTACTATGGGATAGTGGAGTCTGATTGTCGAGGTGAGTGTAGCCCTGAGAAATACTTGTTGTTGGGGGTGATGACTGACACTTCAACAACCTGAGCAGAGGTCACTGACTTGACTCTGATGATGACCTCTGCCTAGGTTGTGAAAAAATCAGTCTGCACTACTGATGACAGTCCAGGACTACACTCACCTAGACAATCAGACTGCACTATGTTACCCCCAGATTCAAACTATTTACTGTATTATTACTACTATCATACCTCAAAACTCAGTCAAATCAAACTTTAACTAATTTTACCTTTCCCTGGCTTAAAATAGTTTCTACTCTAGAGCCTCAAGAATATCTAATACATTTCCAGAATACTTGAGGGTCAATACCCAATCTATTAAAGTTTTTGAAACTAATTTGAAGAAATATTACTTAGATCTAACTTCAACTTTGTATGATCCTGCATTTCCACAAACTTTCAAAAGTGTCTGCATAAAATGTCATATGAGTTGACCACTAACAGCATTACTAGCCAAACTCTGTTGCTAATTAACTATTTCTAATCACATAATTCCTACCACTCGATTGTAATTTGTAATTGTAATTTGTAATTTATTTATTTATTTATTTTTTTTGTTTGATTGTGTAGGAGTCTCGTTAATGGAACGTTAGCTCTGTGAGATCTCTTCTGCCAAATTGTTTTTGGTAAAGCTTATAAATAAATAAATAAATAAATAAATAAAATGAATCTGATAACATGAACTTCATTATAACCATCAAGGTATTAGAAAATTTGTTATTGACATGTTCCAATCTTTAAATGCAATTGCTGTGAATATGATAATGTAGTACATTTAGCTAAACTTCCCAAACTAACTGTTCTCAAAAAAAAAATCTCTTTTAATATAATAAAACAAGCTAGATGTATGAAAATGCTGATGGTGCAAGAATGGTAAAAACATGATTTCTTAATAATTATTGACAGGATCATTGAAATTCAATGGTAATCCTGTAAACACAAACCCATGCTTAACTTATTTTTTGTTTCCCACAGGAGTTTGACTAAGCAGGGTTCTAATGTAATCATAAATTATGCATTGTGTGGGATCTTGTGTTTAGGTCTTAATAAGTATTTCTAAGAATTTTCCAGACAATGCAGGAGAATATACAGGGACTTTTTAAAACATTAAAAATTATTAGTGCCTACATGAAATGTTACATTACATAATAAGATCATCCTAATTTGATTAGACACTGTCACTTAATTTTATTTTGCCTATTGACAGGGTATCTTCCCAGCAACATACATTCACCTCAAGGAATGTACTGTGGAAAATAGAGGGTAAATATGACTATTTTTCTTTGTTCCTGCTTCTGTATTTTTGACCAATATTGCAAAAATGCAACAACTTAGAGAAGCAATTTGAATTTAAAAACTAGATAGATCCATGTTTTACTAAGTTAAACATTTTATCTTGTATTTGTTAATCTGTAAATTTAGTGCCGATAACTTTTACAGTAAGCCTATAATAGTATTACCCCATACAGAAATCATTGGTTGACCTGGCTAAAATTTGGTAAGATTTAGGTGATGCTATTCAATCTTTTAAATCTTCTCATTTAGTATGATGAGAGTTATCTCCAAAAATTTACCTTGAAATGATACACTTGCTTGATGAGAAAGCTTTAATCAAGGACACTTAGGCATGATCATCAGGTTCAGTTTACGTTTTGACTACAATGTCCTTGAATAAATTGTCTCCGGTGTGTTTCCAAATATATCTAAAGGATACCCTATGAGTAAAGAAGCTTGTAGATTTGTGGTTCCAGGATGTTATCTGAGTTGAGAACCCAGTAGTTTGCCTAGTGCAGTGCTCAGTCAGGGGCTTCATTAAGGGCTGGGCACCGGCCAAATTGACTGGTTGTAAGGACGGTTTTGCCCACCTGGTTTAACAATCTGGAGGAAGGTTTATCTTATAAAGAAGTTTAGTTCAATTCCGCCTGTGAAAACCAGTTGCTCTCCTGCTGAAAAAATTAATGAAACCCCTGCTCAGTGGAAACTGTGGGCTTTATAGTTCAAAGGCAAAACTGAATGGAAACTGTGAGCTGGTTGGAACAAATAATATTAACAGAAAAAGATCAAAGATTTGGTCAGGGTATATGTTTTGCACCAGGGCATTTATTCATTCATATCTATTTATTCCTTCCTTCTATCCTTAAAAAACAGAATTATTTTTAGAAGTTGATAGAATGAAATATGTTACATTTTAAAATAATCATTAATTCAAAATTCATAAGCTACAAAAATTTCCTTATTTCTAGCACTACAAGTGAAAGTGTTGTGCCTAAAGAAGATGCTACAGTTAAGGAGCTAACTTTGATATTAAGAGAATGGTTTGTCATCTGGAAAGACCTTTACAAGGTGTGGAAATGTTAGAAAACTAGTGTTCATGTATTAATTAAGCAATTGTTTGATATGTGCATTAAACTGACTCATCTTAGCCGCACATGATAATATTATAATTATAATGTGGAATGGACAATTTGCAGTATGAGATTTTAAATGCCATGTCCTTGTTTTTGAAAATCCACCACCGCCACCACCCCTCTCCCTTCCACTTTATCAGTGTCACTGGCTAAGCAATACCACATACAAAACTTAGATTGACAAGTTTGGAATTCAAAAGAGAGGTGGAGATTGTTAGTGATATTTAGCTAATTTTGTGGTTGATCATTTTAAGTTAAAAAAGCTGTTTTTTTATTTATTTTTATTTTTATTAAACTATTAGAAAGTGCCTCAGCATTTTTCCAACAGGTTGTAGCTTGTAAAAGAGTCTTCTATAGCACATTACTAAAGCCTCAGACTGTTAGGTCTAGATTCAATTCCTTGTCGGCAGCAGGGGAGGGGGGTATTTTTTTTCTGTTTTTGTTCCATACCCATAAAGGAATTATAATTATAACAACCCTCTTTATTCTGAAAGTAATAATTAAGCAAAGAAATGATCCATGCAGGAGGGCTACAATTTAAGAGCGGCCGTCTGTAAATATCGCCCGGAGGAATGCAATATGAAAAAATCGAAAATCCCCAAACTTTGCCAGAATATAGGTCCGGATGAACTATTTCTAGAAAAAATACTTTGAGTGCAATTGCATTTTCATTTTTCACGAACGGCAGAAAAATCGGTTTTGTGGCTCTCACATCAGCTTCATGAGGTTTAGACAACCATTATTTGAACGTCGCTTGAAAATAAACAAATCAGTAAATGTGACCCAATATTTTTCTAATGAAAAGAACACATAATTACAAACAGTCTGAAGTGTTCTTTGTTTGATTCCATTGCAATCTAAATTTTTGGGGAATTTTTGTTTTTTTCCAATATTTCACTCATTTTGGCAGACAAAAAAATTGCAATATCGAGAAGGTAAAATCGCACCTTGGTAAATGGCACAGGGTTATTTCAAGTTAATCCAACGAAAGAACAATCAGATTCTTGGGCTACTCAAACTATTAAATTTTAGGACCCCAAACAAAAGTGACTCAGAGGTCAAAATGCGCCATTCCTTGTCAGGCAATTGGAGGTGAAAAATCAACAATGCGCATGTGGAAAAGATAACAGACCATGTCGGGAGCGAAACATCGTTACCAATCTGAATAAAAAGTTTACTTTGATCAACATTTGTCGTTTCTGCTGTTCAGGTTAACTGACATTTAAAATTTTAGCGGTTATATTCGAAACAAAACAAGTCAAAATGCAACATTGTCCAGTTCGAAGCAGCCAAGGATGGATACAAACCATAAAATAAATATGTTTGCCATATTTACACTTTGATTTGAGTATTGTTTATAAATTTGTACCTACCGTGCATCAGCGCCAAATAGTGGTTGTGTATTCGTTGCCGTAAACTTCCCTCCGCTTTCTCAAAATGTTCAGTAATGATTGCGTGACAGGCAGACCCACAAGTCCTGGGCCACAATTGCAAGAGCACATGTCTTTACCACAAACACTGGCACTCTTCCTTTATATTCAGTATTATTTCTTTGGGAACGTTGAATTATGCTTGTATGCTTTCTGGGGGACTCGCGTATGAAAATGCTTGTAATAACTAAAAGCAGGTCTTTATCCGCTGTTGTCACCACGGTCAAAAACCTAATTTCCTCATACTTTTATCAATTGATTTGGAAAATATAACTCGGATAAAAAAGAACTGAAGCAAGACTACATGTAGAAGGCCTTCAATAACCATTGTTAGGTAGCTTCTTGAGTTATCTTATTGTTTATACACTATATAATGTCTACATAATCAATAAGAAAGCATGAGAAATATTGAGATGTTACCTGCCCTGGCTAGAAGAAGATCTACCTCCATTTTCAAAGTTGAATCAAAGCAGTCAAAACTTCAGGTGACTCTTGATGTTTCTTCTGCATGTTTCTATTGCCTCGCATAAAGCATTTGTCGGATTAGAACCACTGCATCCACAAGGCCCTCTAACTAGTTCAGAGTAGCCACAGATTGTCATTACATAGACACAACTGTGCAAAAGTGCACCGTGGTACAGATTATCAACACAGAAGTAATCTGATTGTGTGTCACACATGAAGACGTTCATTTATCTATATATATATCGAAAGTGTCAAAGTGATCGTATCAGCCTTTTTGCATGCCAAGTGCTTGAGGTTTGGTCGTGATTCCCAGACACTTGTACACAAGACAATACCTACTTGCGTAAATCTTCTCCCATCTACTAATGTGGGAAGCTTACAGCTTCAAAATTAGAACAATGTTACAAGTAAAAACACAACAACATGAAAAGTATACAATGTGTTCCTACACCAATCAAGATGTAAAACATTACCACTGATTAGATAAGCTTTGAAAGCTTATTTGATGAAGCCTTTAAAATGTCAACAGATCAGTGAATGAAAAAGAGGAGGGGAGTGAATAAAGGGAAAAAATTCCCCCAAAAAGTATTCAAGCATAGTTCAACGTTCGCAAATGAAAAAAACTGAATATAGAGCAAGAGTGCCAGTGTTGCTTGTAAAGACTCTTGTTCTTGCAATTGTGGCCCAGGACTTGAGTCCACCTGTCACACAATCATTACTGAACATTTCGAGACAGCGGAGGGGAGTTCACGCAGCGAATACACAATCAATATTTGGTGCTGATGCATGGTATGTACAAATTTATAAACAATACTCAAATTAAAGTGTAGATACAGCAAACATATTTATTTTACGGTTTGTATCCGTCCTTGGTCGCTTCGAACTGGACGATGTTGCATTTTGGCTTGTTTTGTTTCGAAAATAACCGCTAAAATTTTAAATTTCAGTTAACTAGAGCAGCAGAAACGACAAATGTTGATCAAAGTAAACTTTTTATTAAGATTGGTAATGATGTTTCGCTCCCAAAGTGGTCTGTTATCTTTTCCACCTGTGCATTGTTGATTTTTCACCTCCAATTGTGTGACAAGGAATGGCGTGTTTTGACCTCTGAGTCACTTTTGTTTGGGGTCCTAAAATTTCGTAGTTTGAGTAGCCCAAAAATCTGATTGTAATTATTTGAAGAAGAAACCTTGTTCTTTCGCAGGATTAAATTGATATAACCCCGTGCCATGTACCAAGGTGCGATTTTACCTTCTCAATATTGCAATTTTTTGTCCGCCAAAATGAGTGAAATATTGGAAAAAAAACAAAAATTCCCCCAAAATTTAGATTGCAATGGAATTGAACAAAGAACACTTCAGACTGTTTGTTAATATGTGTTCTTTTCATTAGAAAAATATTTGGTCACATTTACTGTTTTGTTTATTTTCAAGTGATGTTCAAATAATGGTTGTCTAAACCTCATGAAGCTGATGTGAGATCCACAAAACTGATTTTTCTGCCGCTCGTGAAAAATAAGAATGCAATTGAACTCAAAGTATTTTTTCTAGAAATAGTTCATCCGGACCTATATTCTGACAAAGTTTGGGGATTTTCGATTTTTTCATATTGCACACCTCCGGGCAATATTAACTGATGGCCACTCTTAAGTAATTGTGGAAAACAGGGCTCAACACTAACTTTTCAACTTACTAGCCAAGCGACTAGTGACAACTGAGATGTTACAACAATTTTAGTTCGTTTACTAGTCAAACTGGGTAGTGAAAATTGAAAACCGCCGGCCAGTACTGAATTTCTACTAGTCTGTCGCTAGTGGGCTACTGTTAGTATTGAGCCCTGGAAAAGAAACCTGAAAAATTAAAGCATTGACAGGATTTGAACCTGTGCCTCTTAGATACGAGTTAGATGCTTCTACCAACCGAGCCAGGAACCCACACCTTGGGAGTGAGACAAATGATTTTAATAGGGTTCTTCATTCTGGTGGAGGAATCTGATCACAATTTTTAATGAAATAACATTTTAATACTTGAAACATTACAGGGGAAACAAGATCGCCTCTTTGTAGCACTGAAGACAATCATGTGGGATTTAGTGGAGTGCAGGCAAAAGCTCTTATCTGGAACACTGACACAGGTATATCGAGGAAAAAATTGGGTTTAAAAGCAGCAACACTCTAAAAGTGAGAAAGAGTACTAACCTGAGAAGATACAGTTGTATAAAGGGGGGGGGGGGTTGTGAAACGTTCTGTTAATTAATACTAGATGTGATTGAAATACTCCATCTCCTCAAATAAACACTTGTTTAAATTTTGTCCAAAAAAATAGGGACACTTGTTTGAAGGACACTTAATTAAAGGGGGGTGCTTGTTAAAAAACTATTAACCCAAACTAATTCTGCTGCAGCTGAAGCTTGAAAAGTTAGAAATAAAGTGGCAATAGAAACAGGGTTTCCTTGTATCCCTACTATTAGGGAACTTAAGCAGTTACGACGGCAATGCCACGGAAGACATTGATTAAAAAATAAGTTTTTACTTTTAGTTAGAATTTCAAAAATGGCTGCATGTGTTCACCGTCTCATAGGGCGCCAGACCTTAAACTCAACATAACGCATAAAAGTAGTGTTGAGTTCCAAATGTAAACTAAAATAATTTGCCGTCGCAGTTTCGGTTTGCAGATGACGCAAATTTTGGTGATTTCACGTTGTTGTTTTGCAAAGGACGGCTAAGAAATGTACAAAGCTTTACAACACACATGCTGGGCTATTGTTCTGCCAATTAGATCTATTGTTTTTCCACATTCTTGTTGCTGTCGCCGTCGTGGTTTGCTTAAATTCCCTATTTAAGATGGGAGGGAGGAGGGGGGGCACTTATATCATAGTCTTGAGAGTGGGCGGTTATTTGGGGGAGTGGCATAATTTAGAGTGCGAGTGCTTAGTCAAGGAAATACTGTTACAGTATTCAAATCCAAGGCAATTGTGAAACACAGTTCAGGATGGCTGACTGCTGTGCCTTCACATAAGACATCATGGTAATAGGGGAATGATAAGAAATTCATAAATATCTTTGAAAAACATATCATTAAATGCCTAACATGTTCATTACTCAACACGATTGTAGGACCAAATGGATGACATCAAGAAGAAAGCTATCAATAAAATTGACTGGGGTAACAGGTATGTACACTAATAATCATGAATTCTCAAAAAGAGAATTCTGTTACTCATTACAACTGTTCAACCACAAACAGTACTTCACGCTGCAACGGTTCTGGTCAGTATTCCAAGTAGGGTAACATTTTGGTAACCAAAGTAAAGATCAGCAACAAGGGTTACCAGTTTGGCTTAATTTTATTTCCAACTTATGACAAGGTCTCTAACCTGCACACTAAGGTTCAACTTCCTTTGTAAGAACTTAAAGCAGCACAATGATGCAAGCCTATTGTTCTAATAGGTATTTTCTTTAATTATTTTCTAGCAAAATGGGGCTCGATCTCATTCCAAGAGTGGATGGAGAAGTGGTTGATGCTGACTCCACAAGTGTTGTTGAACTCTACAAAGTGGTATGTTACATGGCTGCCTATTACATTGCCTGAAGTGCTCGTGGGCAAGATGAAATGAATCCTGTGTTCTGATTGGCTACCTGAGTGGGCAAGATGGGACCCATCTTGCCCACTTGGATTGCCCAAATGGATCCAGTGCATGAAAAAAAATAAAATTAGAACTACGTTCATAATTATTGGATCATTTTGGCAATGGAAATGCGAAAGCGGTTGAAGATAGTCAAAACAAAGAAAACAGATATGGCTTTTGTGCATTCGTTGTGCCACAAACACAGTTGGCTTTCTTTCCTGGCTCTCAAAGTAAACAAGTCATTTATCATTCTTAATAAAGTTTTTAATATAATAAATCCTTTATTAACCAAGCTTGTTCGGTCAAGATGTCTGGATATTGGCTGAGTTCTTTTTCCTCATGCTTGGTTAATAACACATCTAGATATTTGCTGTCTGTATACCTGTTATCAATGGAAAAGAGGATATTGCATGGCTGCGCAGAGATACAAAATTTCTCTTTGAGTGTTGAAAATAGTAAATGAGTGAAATGTTTTTTCAATGCAAGAAGGGAAATTTTGTATCTCTCAAGGTGCCACGTAACAATCTATTTATTTACATAAACACCAGTGAAAAACCAAACCATTTCACTTTTGCTACGAAAGGCACGATTATTCATGTAACCATAACATGTGATGTTTTCACATGTGAAGATATCATATTTCCACGTGAAAGTTCACCTGGTTTTTCATTGTTGCTTATAATTATAGTAAAATGCTTTATGTATTTTGGAATGTGATCATGTTCTAGTAATTTGACTGGCTCTCTGGATGAATGTCTCATTAACTTACTAAGTTAAATGTAGTATTTGTTCAATGTTGACTCCAAGATTGAAGTTAGCAGTTTGGTGTCAAATGTACATGCTAATGATACCTTTGACGTTTGTTTACCATCTACATCTGTTTTATTTCTAGCATGTGTCAAGTGCTGAAGCTAGCCTCCAAATATCAGTAAGTTATAACGATTGAAACCAAATTATAAATTATTTTAATTACTAAAGTCAGTAGTGTTCATATTGTACATAGAATACCCCTCATCTGAGATATTTCCAAAATACCTGTTCCTTTCTCTGTGTACTTGAAGCTGAGGATTAGATTTTCACTCAACTTGAATTTCCAGAGATTGTACTTCTGTTAATGATATACAAAACAAATGTTTTTCTCAATCTCTGATATTCCATCATACATAATGTAATTTACATTATGTATGATGAAATATCAGAGATTGAGAAAAACATTTGTTTTGAGGATATCTATGTATGGGGACATAATTAAGCCTTTGCATCCTAACGTCAGTATCTCTATACTATTTTCAATACCTCTGCGTTGCTACTGAGGAGGAGAATAGGCTTCACAATCAAAGCTTCTTATGTTGGTGATCATTTCCTTTATTCTCCTAACCTCAATGTGTGATTCAGGGGTGATATTGTAAGGAGAAATTAGATGCAAGGGGTCAAGGGATTAAGGCAGTTGCAGGAAGTGAAACTTAAAAAAATAATTTGGACCTTATTGGGGCTTGGATATGGCTGTGCCTCCCATATAGCCATTGAATGCTACTACAGTTTGTAGTAGCTGGGTATAAATCCACATTTTGTGAGCAAGGAAAATTGTTGTAAGTTTTTTTTGCACCTCCCCTACAAATAAATTATGTTTGGAAATAAGTCTTCTACAGTATGAAAAGGGCTTAAATATATATTTTTTTTCATTGTCAAGTTTCAGTTTTGTTATTTTATATCCTCGTTTAACATGCTTAGTTATTTGTTGCACTCATAGAAAGTTGTGTAATCATGTTAGGGGAGAGGAAATTTTAAGAAGACAGCCTCACGTGGTGTCAGCACTGTAATGCACCATGTTTACCTAAACATGACAAACTTTATGTGCAACATGGATGAGAGGAGCCAGGTGTTTTTCTCCATTTATGATGCAAGGGATGGAAGATTCATCAGGTGTGTCGATCAGTTGAACAAATAGATTCCATGTTGCTGTGTATCTGTTCAGTAATGGATCGCAGATGACATTAAAATTTGATAAGAACAAAAAGGTGGCACACAAGGTACAGCTGAGAGACTGTCACTGATGTTGTTACCACATTTTGATGTCTTTCTGTGATCTGTTACTGAACAGACCCAAGGCAACATAAAATCCATTTATCAAATGGTAAACAACACAGCGTACACCATTGAGTTATGGATACATGTGGGAGGTTGCTAAGCATGAAAGAAGTGTAAGAGTTGCGTGAGGCAATAGGTGAGAGCGAATCTAGCTTCTTGAGTGTTTAGCAAACCTCCCAAGTGCATCCATTACTCAATAGTGTATGCTGTGGTGTTTACCATTTGTTTTATAACATAACATTGATACATTGTAGCAAAATGATGCCCTTTTATTTAATAAATCTTATGTGACCAGGAAAAAAACAAGCATGCTTGGAAAAATGGTCTTCGCATTTGCTCACGTCAGCAGCGTACACCCATGGGCAAATGGTGGATGCTGAATTGACCGATCAGAGTGCGCGCCTTGCTTTGGTTATGTTATAATTGTTTTTATATGTTAAAAAAGCATATTCAATTTGTTGTTAATGGTGGCATCATGAAAGTATAGATCTGTCCATTAGATTGTAACTAAGAACCAATCAAAGTAATCAAGCTTACCATCTCAACACTATTTTTTCATATCAATGGTAATTTGAATGAATTTATGAATGGATGAATGAATGAAAACTTTATTTCCTTATACAAATCAAAACCAAAACTTCCCTATATCATGGCTCGACACTAATGGTAGCCTACAAACCACAGACTAGTAGAAATTCAGTTTTGGCGAGTGCATTTCGATTTCCACCAGCCACTTTGGCTTGTAAACAAACTGAAATTGTCATAACATCTAAGATATCACTTGCCACTTGGCTAGTAAGTTGAAAAGTTAGTGTCTAGCCCTGTATATGTGTGTGTGAGATTTTCTTTTTTTTCCCTATCTTGGCTGCTCAGTCAACAAGATAGTCATTCAGTAATGCGTTACATTCTTTTTAGATCATTCATTGAGACCACATAACAATTACGATTTTTTTTTTATATGTAGTGAGAGGTTTTTAGTTTCTGTTGGGAAGAGTGACAGCACACTGAAAGTTAACCAACCACAGAAGATTGAAAACTCATTTTGTGTTTTTACTGTAAGTATATGTTAGTCAGTTGTCCAATTAAGTGTTAAGTAAAGAGTTACTGGTGAATGTGGGAATGTAATGGAAGTCTAAGTAGGATGTGTATCTGACATCTAAAAAAAAATCCTGACATTATTTTAGACAAAAAACATGAAAAATCGTATCATATGGGCTTTGTACAGCCAGAAACATTGTATGGCTTAGAATTTTCATATTGGGATTTTAAAAAACTATGCTACCAGAGGAGTAGGCCTCAATGGCAGATACTAAAATCTTATTTGAGGCTCCTACCCCTGCAACATATCCTGCTATAGAGGCTTTGTGGCAGAATTGTATACCTTGTTTCATACAAGACCCTGAATAACATATCCTGCTTGGTAGCATAATACCAAAGGCAGTGCCTCTTTCCTCTGAGGAAGAGTACTGATGTCATCATCCTATTTAAGGCTTCCAGCTAAGAGAGAGAGATAACCTGTTTTTGTTTGCCATGTAGTGAAATAAATTTTATACAGAGCATTATCCTGCTTGCAATGGAATTCCTTCCCCCTCCCCCTTTTTTTGCAATAAAGAGACTTAGGAGGCAATACAAGCAATTATTACACGACGCGGGCAATCAGAGGGCCAATAACTAAAATCAACCAATCAAAATGCTCTATTGCCAGTCAATATTCTCTCAGTATTGGACTGGGCACTGTCCCGAATGGTCCTGAATGACACCACACTTGTGTCCCTTTGAACTTCAGTCATATAATAAATCTCTTATTAACCAAGCTTGCTCCGGACTGTACTGGAAGAATATCAGCCCTTGGTCTTTTTTGTACAGGCCTCGCTGCACTCGGTCTGTACTGTCAAGACCTCGGGCCGATATTCTCCCAGTACAGCCCTTGCGCTTGGTTAATAAGATATATGTAAATATTTACATGTAACTTTACTTTTGAATTGCAGGACCTTGGGAGTAAGGATGTGTCAGCTGAAGCTTACCTTGTTGCTCACATTGTGAGAATAGGTACATTGCCTCTGAAGACCACAGCAGTCATTTCTTTGTTTTGTATCAAGGATTTTGTTTTCTATCTTTTGTTTCATTTTGAATTGGATAACTTGCAAAATTCCATCTTAGCCCTGATCCATATTTGTTGTCAAACAAAGTTCTAACTGTCCTTAGCACTATATTGATTAGATAAAAATTATTATAATTCATCTTCAATATAACCCTTGCAACGCTATTTTATTACACGTAATTTTCAATGAACATAATGTGCATGTATTATGCAGTCAACATACCTCGAAGAGTCACCTGCACTTGTTCTCTTCCTGGCTACCCTGTTCATTTCCAAATGACTGTTTATAGAAAATGCGTGAGAGTGAAGAGAGAGGAAAATACATGTCAATAGGTTTCACTAACTTTAGTTCTGTTGTTTTACCAATCATGCAGTTAACTTCATCAACAATCACTTCTAGTACTGGTCATTGTCTTTCTTAGGGAGAATGCTTACTGATGGTTCAAGCAAGAAGGCCTCAACTACTTCATATAGAAGGCCATTTGGATGTGCTGGTGAATGCAACTTGTAGTATGAAAAAGCTTGTGTGTAGTGTTGCCATTCTCAACGAGACCTCTTCAATTCCTTTATTTCAACGCAGTTTTTGATGGCCCTTATTTCATGACAGAATGAACATAACAGTAAAGAGGGAGTTTTTTTGTGTCAAACAAAACTTCAATCTATTTTAAAATTAGTAATAGTAAATATTCTCTTTTACTTCAAGTGTTGGATATAGTGGATGTTTTGACTGGAAGAGAAGAACGTCTGGAAGAGAAGGAATTCCAAATGCCAATTTTCAAGTTAGTGCACATTTATTTTATTTTGATAAAAAGAAAATAATTCAAATAATGGAAAATTATAGACGAATGATCGATGTTTCGGCCATATCACATATCATATCATATTCTCAACTGGATGACTGATACAATTCATAGCCATTTATTTTATTTATTAGCTATTTACCTATTATTTGACTGACTTTAAAATAGGGTTAGGTCTTTGAAGTCAATATGCCACAATTCACTGTTTTAAACTGGGCAGGGAAATCAGAAGATTTTGTGTTAGTGTTGTTTAGTTTTTGATGGCTTCCTGGCACCTCCTTGCCTAACCTAAACTTTCCCCAACATGTCCCCCCCTTTTATCGACCTGAAGGAAAATGTTACTATTTTTAGAAGCTGAAGAGTTACTTTTGTGTTTGCATATGATTTTCAGTTGTAGTGACAGTGATTTCTGGATGGTCCATGATAGTATCATTAAAAAACAAACCAATAAATACAGTGCTTCAAGCTCAAACAGTGGTGAGTTAGTAAAGTAATGACTGTTTTAAACTCTTTTAAGATATATGTAAAGTGAACAATTGGCAAAAATGTAATTTGTAAATATCCAAAATCTCAAGTGCTTAAATTATCATGTAGTATGGCACATTGCTACAGCAAAGGAGGATAGTAAAAGATACCGGCCATTTGGTTTTATCAACTGAGTCAAATATGTAAATAGGCCATATCAACTCATTTGATAAAACCAAATTATCCCCTTAACACCCTTACTGTGGCAGCACCACACTTTCTTTAGAAACATACCTCTGTATCCATGATGATACAGTCACTTAGTTTCAGGAAAGAATAATGTGCAGTGACTGATAAGTAAAGGTGAACATGTCTTGACTGATGAGAATTAAGATTATTGAAGATAACTTCTTTTTTATCCAATTTTTTTGCATGTTCCTGCAGTCCTCTTGGGCTGATGCCATGTTCATATTTGATTACATACTTGTATTTTCATTGGGGGATTGGGCAGGCCATTGAGCAAAGGAAAAAAACATTGCAAAATTAAATTTAAGGGTGAAGCTGCTATTTTTCTCTTCCCAAACTTCAGCGGTCACGTTTTGTTCTCAAATTAACACCTACCAACTTCTTTCCTGTTTGAAAGCTGGCCATGCAGAGTAACAATGACAATAAATTTACATTTTTTCCAGTTATCTCTGTTTCCTTGCGAGTGTTTCACGGTGACCTGGATAAGGTAAAGCTTTTGAGTTACAGTAGTTCTTTAGGGTTTTCATGAATAGCAGGGGGTTGGGGGGGGGGGGAGTGGGGGAGCAGGTAAAGTAAGTATATTCCCTAGCAATCATTGAAGGAGTTTGCTTGTGAGAGGTTCTTCAGAACTGCAAACTGGGTGTTAATTCGTTATTAGGGATTCATATGACAAATGTCTCAAACATTTTTCTTATTTTTTTTTTTTTTATCGCCTTCCCAGTACCCTACTTCCCTTCCCTTCCCAACCTAAACTTTCTCCAATGTGTCCCCCCTTTTTTCAGCCTGAAGGAAAAATGTTACAATTATTTTTACAAGCTGTATGTATCTGTAGCAGTTGTAGTTCAGTGAAGTTAAATCAATGATGCATTTTCAGATTCAAAGTGAAAACTCCCTTGTTCTGCCAAAGGGGATTCCAGTTGTCAGAAAGTTAGGGTTCCCTGATGTTATCATGCCAGGTTGGTGTGACACATTTAGTTGTTGAACTTGAAATGTATGAAATAATCAACTGCAAGCATCTTCAATAATTTTTCTCTCTGCGTCAGTCGTTGATAAATTCACTGAATTTTATCACCCATTTTAACTCAGAATTGATAAATACAATTTATTTCCACAGGTGACATAAGGAATGATCTCTATGTTACTATGGAAAGAGGAGAGTTTGAAAAAGGTGATGAATAATTAATGATTTTAGTTTTATTTCAATTATCTCAAGGAAATAATTTTTTTTCTTAAAAATAAAACACAAAGATCTCAACCAAAAACCTTTCTGTTAGGCTTCCTTTGATAACACTGTACTTATTGACTGAGTGGGAGGGCTGGACGGAAAAAGTATTGCTCGAGGACATGACGTAAGGACCTCTCTGCGCTCGGTCCGGGCTTCATGACTGAAAGCCAATCATTTTCTGTTTGGCCCAGCCAAGCTCAGTCAATAACATTTCATCATGTGACCACTTCGAAAATTTGGTTTCGACTTAAACAGGACGCAATAGGTCAGGGAACGCAGGACAACCATGAAATAGATTCTACAATAAAAACTTTTTTCTTTCTTTTGTTTTGTTCTGTTTTGTTTTTTTTTTTTTTATGCAGAACAAGAAACTCACAATTCATCGAAAAATGCGACTTTTGTTGAATGTTTTCTTTTTTTCACAAAGCCGTGTTGAGGGCGAGGCCGGACGGCTTCTATCGGACAGGCTCACGTCAACGCGTCCGGCCTTACACATGTCAGCTTTCACTGTTTTCGATGAAATTGCGCTCGTGGGGCCGTACGGGTCATATGATAATATCTAATATCTGACTCTAAGCAAGACTTGACAGTTTGGACGAAAATTTAAAAATGGATTCTTTCTTTTTAATTAGGATCAGGAAAAACTACATCGAAAAATGTTGAAGTTTCCATGTGTGTCCTCGGACCTAAAGGCAAAGTGATTGAGGTAATGATGATGATGAATGGAATGTTGAAGGCCAAATGTTTGTTGTGCTTTGAAACTGTGTTGTGCAGCAAGGTCCATCCCATTTCATACTTCGGAACAATAAAGACAGAGTTACTTGCACATGTTGTCATGTGCATATGTTGTAATGTATTGAACTAGACGTCAAATAGATAGATAGATAGATAGATAGATAGATAAATAGATAGATAGATGACCTTTATTTAATATACACGATAGTATTACAAGCTTGTGAGGTTGAAGGAGAAAAAGGAAAATTATACGTTATGTAAATATAGCTTTAATTAAAAAAAAAAAAAGAAAGATATCTAGTATCCTTCTAAGTAAGAACAAAATCAGTATGTGTAAAGTGAGCAGTAGAAGCTGAAAGTACGTCAAAGTTAAAATCCTTTAAGTAGTCTCTGGTGAGTTGGTGTTTTTTCAGAGTTTTGAGCCAGCATCCCACTTCTTGTTCATTGTGGCAAAGGGTATTTCATAACACATAAATGTGCACATGTAATTTTCATGAGAAAAATGGTGTATTTTAGGCTTAATTGTCAAATAGGGATTTTTTTTATTTGTGATGGAACTCAGACAATGAAAAAATGTGAGTCTCCCAATCCCACCAGGAATCGAGTGTGAAGATGCGGTGACTTAGAGGTTAGCGCATTAGGCTCCCGGCTGAGAGGTCTGGGTTCCAGACGTGGCGGGGTCATCGTGTGTTGTGTTCTTGGGCAAGACACTTTACTCTCAAAGTGCCTCTCTCCGCCCAGGAATATAAATGAGTACAGGCGTACTCTCAGAGAAAGCTGACAATGGGGCAATTCATGCTTGACTAGCATCCCATCTAGGTGGAGTACCGATACTCCCAGTTGCTTCGTGTTTCAGGAACCGGGATAAGCTCAAACTGGAAGGGCCACTTGACTTGAGAACAGACTTAACTTAACTTGGAGGAGTGGAATTTTTGATCTTTAATTTTATTAATCTTATACTCTACCATTGAGCTACAGAGAACCTTTTTGTGAGGCAGTCCGTACACAAGGTTCACAAGTGACCAGTGTCCTGCATATTGTTTGGTTCAGCAAACGGATGATTATTACGGGATGTAGGATGCTTGTCACATGTGAATCCAGCTTATGGCTTGAATGCCAACAAGTTCGCTGTAGCTAGGAGTTAAAGCATCAGACTGGAAAGATCTGAAGTTCAAATTCTTGTGGGAAGTCAGACTTTTCCTTTTTCTGATCCTCACAGCATATTAGTGTCTACTGTTGCAACTAGGATACCTCTACAGTGCCACTTAATGTTCAGGGATGATAGATATCTCAGTTGTTGTCTAAAAATAATATTTTAATTTTTGATTTTGATGTTTTTAACTCAGGATTGTATTTTCCACGGGGCTGGAGGTCCGAGTGTAACAGAATATCAGTCCATTATCTTCTATCACAACAGCAGTCCAAAGTGGAATGAGACTATAAAGGTGATTTTTCAGATTAGAGTTAGAAACTTTCTGACCTCGGGGGAATGGTAACACAGGCTGTGTGACTTGATGTCTTGGTGCCGATATATAGCATAATACGTTAATTTTTGATTCTGATAAAGACTTCCATGATCCCTTTGACCCTTATAAGTGACCAGCATCTAATTTCTCCTTACAATACCAGCCCTGAATCACACATTAAGGTCAGGAGAATAAAGGAAATGATCACCAACTGGAGAAGCTCTTGATTATTAAACAAATTCTCCTTGTCAGAACTTTTGGAAATGTAGAGAGAACAGTATGGGGAATATGCATACTGATGTTAGGGTGCAAAGGCATCAGTCACTACTACTAATAAAAGTCCTTCACTGGAATCTCACGCTGACGATCAGAATACAAGATCTAACAACAGCTAGAAAATTAGCGTAATCAATTCATTTAGCTGAACAAGCTTCTTATTCCCATTGTACGCAATGATGGTGTATGTTTACAAATTATAGTATAGCTAAGGGGATCAGAAGGAATTCTATTTAAACTGCCATATTGAATTTGTTTCAAAACAACTGGTTTCTTACATACACTATGCATTCATTGAGATTTAAAGGACTTGGGAGTTTTCAGAAGTCTGATGAAGTTCAATTTCCTTGCAGCGAGATCTCGTGCAACGCTTGCGCATCTTCCAGGCTCTCAATTTCCTGCATGCGTTGTATCTCAATGAACGCACCCTGACGTTTGAACCAGTTGTTATACATAAAATTTTTATTTGCCAGATTTGAAAATGAACTTCAAATTTAAGTGTAACAGGTTGTGAAGTATTTTCCATCTGTGTTTGGATAACAGATACAGCTTCCCTTTGACAAGTTCTTGGGAGCCCATCTGAGATTTGGCTTTAGACATTTGTCGAAGTTTGAAGGTTTGTGCTTCGTTAGATTTTTTGACCTAGGCAAATCAAAGAAACAAACTCTTCCTGAATGTGATCTAAACTATTTACGGTCTCATCGTAACCTGTATTTCAAAACAAGAACACTTTATTGATCTTGGTTGAGGTTTGAGAGCCCAAAGGCACATTCTTCTTGAGGAACCTTATTTTGGTATCTGTAATGGGTCATTTCTACTGGAGGAACCTTAGCCTGGTTTTCTATAATGGGTCATCTCTACTGAGTGAACTTCTTTCAGGCGTCAATAGTGGGCATTTCTATGGAAGAACCTTATCCAAAGCACGAAGAAAATGTCTTACCATTTGCGCGCTTTCTCGCTCGTTGCGCAGTCCTCTCACCCTCCTCGCACCTTGTCTTCACTCGCGTGAAAAACGCAAAACATTAGGCATGTTCCTTAATAATAATAATAATAATAATAATAATAATAATAGTAATAATAATAATAATAATAATGATGATAATTTAATTTTTATATTGCGCAAATTAACATGTGGATATGATCAAATGCGCATCACAACACTTTTCGGGGGACTTTGGCCGGACTGCATCAGTACAAACAATCGAAGAAAACTTATTTGAAGATGCCCCCTTTCCCCAATTCCCAGTAAACAGGCCAGACCACATCACAGTAATCTCGTGAGTGGGTTCTTTAACGTCCCCTGCCTAACCAAATTATTAGGGACTTTAAGCAAACCACTACGGCTACGGCAACGAGAACGTGGAAAAAAAATAGATCTAATTGGCAGAACAATAGCCCAGCACGTGCGTTTCAAAACTTTGTACATTTCTTAGCCGTCCATTGCAAAACAACAACGTGAAATCACCAAAATCTGCGTCATCTGCGAAGCGAAACCGCGGCGGCAAATTATTTTAATTTACATTTGGATCTCAACGCTACTTTTACGCGTTATGTTGAGTTTGAGGTCTGGCGCCCTATGAGACGGTAAACGCATGCAGCCATTTTCGAGATTCTAACTAAAGGTACAAACTCATTTTTTAATCGACGTCTTCTGTGGCGTTGCCGTTCTGACTGCTTAAAGTCCCTATTATAGAAAGGTAGCGCATTCTCCTCAGTTATTTTAAGACCTCGAGTGTTGGTCCGGCCGGGGCTCGAACCATCGACCTCGACCTCCCGCACAACAGTCCAGCGATCTAACCAATTGAACTAACCCGGAGGCGGTTAGCATAGGCTTAGGCTAGCATCTTCTGGTAAAATTCGCCAAAGGCCGTTGTATAAAAGTTTGGGTGAAGAACCCAACACGATCACTTTTCCAAGTTCTAGAACACTAACCACCGAGCCTCTCCGGCTGAGACAATTAAACAATTATGGCAATAAGTTTATTTGAATTGTTTGAACTACATTTGATAATTTAGAAAGGGAGAAAGCCGACAAGACATTTGGGTTCTCTTTCGAGAGCCTGATGAGAGCTGACGGAACAACAATCCCAGATGGTTCACATGACCTGTGTGTTTATAAGGTGAGTTTGGCTCCCATTGTCACAAATGTACACGTTCTTGTATTTTACTTTAGCAACGGCTCAAGTATTACGAAGCGTTGATTGGATTTTTCCAAGTCTGCTTTGATTGGCTGGCTATGAACAACCTGACCAGGAAAAGTTTATGATCTGCACAACTTAGTAGATACAACGCTAACACAGTTCCTAGCCCGATTGATTTACACAGTAACTTCTTTGAATTGGAACTTTTTGTAAGTCAGAGAAGCCTGTTCAAAAGATGAAACCTTGAGAAAATTTTTACGGAGAATTCGTGAAACATTCAATTTTGACCTCACTTATTCATTCAGTCACTACTCTATGTGCCATTATAGTGTAAGTAATACCCATGTCAGTCACTTCCTTATTGTGGTGTGTGACTCCCATTACGTAGAAACTCTAAAGTTCTTAAGAAAGTCTTTTACCCCCCGCGGGGTCACCCATGTTGGACAGGCCAAAGGCTAAGGGTTTGACGAAAACCTATCCCCAGGCTCGCCGCGTTGGGAGATAGGCACAGGGCCAACAACCGTGTTTCGTGAAAAAAAAAAAAGATACAGTGCATGCAGTTACTCACCCCCCCCCCCCCACCAATGTGATGACTCAAAGGTTACTGGGCCCTTTCGCGGTGGTAAATTTAAAAATTCTGGGTCTCTATGTATACGAATTATATTCACGAGTTATAAAGTTGAGGATTGAGGATATGAACTACATGCACGCTCTTTTTGCTTTTCCTGGGTTTTCTTGCTTCTTAATGCTGCTTTCAGTCGAAAAGAGCAAAAATGTTTTTGTTTCCACAGTATGATGAAAATTGTTTCTATGACTCGAAGACCTATCTTCACATGCCATCAACTTTATCGAAATTCGGAAACCATACTACTACAGGCTCTGATCGATTGGTACGTAACTCGAAGGATGCCTTCTACATCAGAACAATAGTGTGTTCCACAAAGCTGACTCAAAATGGTAAGTGCCCAGAAATAATGAGCTTAGGACAAGATACATTAGGAATAATAGTCAAGTCTTTACCCTGACCATACAAGAGTGTTTTCTCTCGGAGTAGAAGAGATTGTGTGGGGTTGGGGGGGGGGTAGGGGGGGTCTCCTTTCATTGCTTGACCCGGATTACATCCCACGCCCTACCACGATGGTTTTGTCCCCTACGAAGTCTCCGGTTTTTCTTCCTTGGAAAAAATCCAAAACTTCGATTTTGATTTGACCCTGAGAGCAGTGGATGAGGAACTACTCTGGTTACATGACTGCTTCATTCCGATTATTTAATACCTAATTGTTTTAATGTTCTCTGTCGTAACTGGTACCATTAATGCTATTTTTGTAGTTGATCTCGTTGGTCTGTTAAGATGGAGGCAGCAGAAACGTCAAATCCCTTCAGTGTTGACTTCTTTGCTGAAAATCGACGGAGAGGAAATCGTCAAGGTTATTTTAAGTGTTGTTGGTTTGTTTAATTATAATAGATTTGAGCTTGCTTAGAAGACAAGAAGGTGATACGTTGTCGGCTGTACGGTTAACTTAATTGTGTTTGATAATTTCGCAGTTTCTTCAAGACATTTTTGATGCCTTATTTGCCATTCAGAATGAAAGCTCAGAACAATGTGGTAACCTCGTGTTTCAAGCTCTGGTGAGTGGATTTAAACTGCTGTAGAAATATTAGCCTTTGACCAGGGCAAGTGCGTTGCTTGAAGTCCTAAAAAATTAAACAATTTTATACCGTATTCAAATCGGCATTGAATTCGTTGCCTTTTCAGGTTTTTATCATCTGCATTTTGTCTGATGAAAAATATCAACACTTCCAGGATGTACTGACAACGTATATTGAAAAACATTTCAGCGCAGCCTTGGCACACCGGTAAGTTTGTTCGACACGTGTATGGTTGGATGAGAGCCACGAAAACTGGGGCGAGTATACCACGTCGAGGCGTGGTGAATCCGCCCGGTAGCTGAGTGGACTGTATGATTTAACTTTAATTTTCTTCCTATAAGCTTTCTCCAGAAATGATGTGTGGTGGAAGATGGCGTCGAAACGACGAGTAGTTCCATTTTCTTTCACATGTCCTGAGTTGTTTTCTTTGCTGAAGTTTCGATGGTCTATACTAGACCCAGTTTCACGGTAGCTCACTTCCAAACATATTTCGAGTGCCGAGCGTTGTTATCAAAGTAGTAATGGAGTAAGAAGTTCAACAGTTGACCAAAACTTAGATTTTTCGTCTTAGGATGCAAAGTTGAAAATAATATAATTATTACGACTTAATGCTGGTAATCCAAATTTTTGCTCCCCAGTACGGCCGTTGCGCTCCATTTTTCTTGTACTTGTACTTTCTGTTGTTCTTTTATTTCGTATTTTGCGCATTTGTTGCACTGTCCTTGTAAAAATAGAAATTTTCACTTACAGTGATGAGTTTCATTTATGTTCGGCCTTTTCTTTTATTTCATGTTTTCTCTTATTTCATTATTTATTTATTTATTTATTTATTTTGCCGTAGGAAACTAATGAACTGCCTGAAACAGATACTGATATATACTGGAGAAAACGATAAAATGGATTACCTCAGAAATACCTTGACGGTAAGCTTCATTCATTAACTCGCGTGACGAACTTCGTCTAAAAGGAGGGACTGTTCTAAGTCCAGGAGTCATAAGTGGAATTGGAAACGTTGGGATTTTTTTCTGATTCCGTCGAACTTATGATCCCTCTTAGAAGATAAGTTGCACGGGTTCGAATCCCATCGAAGCCTTAGTTTTTCTTTTTTCAGGCTTTTTTCTGCAACTGCTTGAATTTGCAGCCACCCCATCATCTTTTTGCTTGATTGTTAGAGTCGTTAGCACTCTGAGCGCCTAAGAATTAGAATTGTTATTTATTGGTTCTTCCGCTTCTGATGGCGACTCCAGCAATCCTGGTTGTCAACTGACCGTAAGCGTCGTAGTCATGAGTGGAATCAGATACGTTCGGATTTTTCTGATTCCGTTGAGCTTATGATTCCGCGTACGGCTGAGGTCTTCTCCGATTTACTGTCGCAACCCCGACTTCGTCCCTGTCGTAATTTAAAACCAGCTTTTAAATTTCTGTTCAACTAATCAGTCATTCTAAAATGATTTTTGATGTTGTTCTGTATTATTTTAACGGAGCCTTCGTGCAAAAGAGAGTACTCAACGATTATGATATTTTACTAAGTAATCCGAAGGGTTCTTCAAATTTTTATTTAGAGTAGAAGAACCACGAGGTTGGTTTGTCGACTTGGTTTGTTCACCTAGTCTATCTGGTTCGATGAATGATTTTAATTCCAGTTTCTTTTTTCCCAGGCCTTAGAATATCTTTTTAAATTTATTATTCAATCAAGAATGCTGTTGATCAGGCAAGTGGTCGTTTGTTCTTCTCGTGTGTAATACAAACGCGTTAGTGCACAAATAATCCTAACAGCCAATCGGAGAGCGGAATATTTCTCAAGGAGCCAATGAAATTTTAAGGAGAAACAAGCAACCTGCTTGTAGCGCGGGAAAAAGAGAGTGACTTAAGATATGATTCGTTGTAGTTTCGGGTCTGATTGGCTTGGCGGACCAATCACAGTGCGAAGGGAGCGTAACAAATGCAATCTTGGGTTACTTTCAACATTGAATTGAAAATTGTGCCATAGGCCAAGCCAGAGATCAAATTAGTTGGATAAATACGAGTTTTGTTTTTGCGTTTGTAGGAAAAGGGTAATTTTGAGATTCCGTGGAAACAGACAAGTTAACAGGCGATCATCTTGACCGATAAATGCGTATTATATGGCCAAACGATTGTGCTGAAGAGTGGAAAAAAAGATTAAAAAAACCTGGAAAAAAATTACGAGCTTTCGACTGCCTAAACTGCCGTTTTCTTTTCATATTTAATTTAGGCTTAGAGGAAACCTCTGAGATGAGATTTTCTTGTAAAGAATTTCTTCTCTTTTTTAGTATGAATCGAGGACGAGATGCGAGAAGTTACGAGAATTTTAAGCAAGAGCTGGCCTCTGTGTTTACTGATCTCAATGCGCTGATGTCCTCACGTCTTCCAGACATAACTTTAAAAGTACGTAGTAAACGTTGTTCACATCTTACTACCGACATAGTCTCAAAGTGAAAGGAGAAGTGTTCTCCAGGAACAAGATGGTTTTTATCACATTACTTAAAATCTACCCACAGCAATGTTTTGCCAGGGGTATATAATTTCGCAACCAAGATGTTTTGCCGTTGAAAGTAGAAGCTAATTCATTTATTTTCATTATCTTTCCTCAACAGTCTTTAGCAATGGCGAATTTTTCAGGAATTTATCAAGACTCTTTGAAAGTATTTAGCTTTGAAGAATTGAGGTAACAAAATGGTTTTTTGTTATGTTGAGTCAGATATTTTACTCAAGTTTGCTCGTGGAAGGAAAGGACCTTTGCAAACAGAGCAACCTCTGACTTATCCCTAGTGTAATTTTGTTCTTTTTGCATATTTTTCTCCTTAGTACCATTGCAAAGGATTTTCTTCTCAGTGCAGCAAAGGATCAGAAAGCGCTGAACAGTAGCAGAATGCAGTTTATTGATGCAACAGTAAAGAGTGAGCTCTTTGTGCACAAAGGTAACAGTTATTTTCATAAGCATTGTTGTTACAAAACTTGACATCCCACTCCTCAGCCGATGTTGTATTATCATAAGGTAACCTTTATGTGAAATAGAGTAATTAACGTACAATATATCAGTAAGTTGTATTAGCTATTTAATCCGCCCACAAATTTCCGAACGACTTAACTGCAAATCCGGTCTACCAGCAGGCAATGAATTGGTTTGTTTCTATTCCTAAAGAATCAAGAACAATCTTGATGCCAGTTCTTGTGGCTACTATTCAACAACAACTGATACAAAAGCAAGATATGAGAAAATGTGCCGAAATAGTGGGATCAATTCTCACCTCCCTGCACACAAAAGCAGCGGTAAGTTAATTACAAGTATTGAATAATACTATTACGAAGACTCCATCGATTCCTCCCTAGACTCGTGAGGGAAAGGCAAAACTAGTGCTTTAAGACGAACAGACAATAGCAAATATTGGATGAGGCTAAGCGAAATTTTGTTATTTGTCAGTTGGTCTGCGCGCCTAAGATAAATCACGATATTTTGCACTTGCTGAGTTCAATAACCATGATTACCTGTAACCTAACACAGTCATCATGCATGAGAAGACCATTACGTGTAGGAGGTTATATGCAGGTCACGTTGCGAGCCCACGGTCAATGAAAAGGAAGAGAAAAATTTCATCGAATGGCAAAAGCAATAAATTGATCAGGAAACGAAAAAGTTACATCAGCGAGCTTGCTTAAAAACTCGTTTGTAACTCAGAAAATAGCTGAAAGAATGCCCGAGTTGTTGTTTCGACCCAAAATTCACTCCTTCCATCCATGACTTCATCACTCCTTCCTTCCATTCCTGTTAACGTTTCTGAATCTGGGGATAGACATGGTTGATCGCAAACTACTCTCTGTCCTCCGAAAAGATCTTCGCTCATGTCCGTGGCTTATTCACCCTTTAACTCCCAGAAATGATTCACATGAAACGTCTCCCTTTAATTTCCATATATTATCCAGCAAACAGGTAATGAGAGTACTCAAACTTATCAGGTAGAAGTTCTTATCCTGATCTAACACCAAATTCTCATAGCTAATTTGTAAGGAAATGTGCAGCAGCTAGAGAGGAGAATTTACAGTCAGATCTTGAGAGTTAAAAGGTTAACACGATTGTTTTTAATATCTATTCTTTTAGCAAGGAAGCGACGTTGATCACCGCAAAAAAGATGATTTTATATACTTTTAAGCATTTTATTTTCTGGTATTATTATTATTTCAGTTAGGCTCTTGTAAATCTCATTTTTTTGCATGTATATATATTGTTTTCTCCCTGTGCAAAGATTTTATTCTTTTGTTAATATCTTTTGTGTTTGTCAAATTTTGATTGTGTATAGTAGGTCCACATCAGCCCTTCGGCTGCTAAACAATCTCAACCTACTTATCAAATAAAGTTTACCCTACCTTTACCTTACCTCTAGGAAGGTGCAACTGAAGATGACGTTTATCTTGTGGTGAGAACCTTACTTCAACCTGTGTTCCAAGCGGTGATGACCGTAGACAGATCAAGTGAGCTTGCGGTAAGTTGACACGCAGAAAACTATTGGATAATTTCTTGCGGTAGGTTAACTCTGGTAAGATGTAAGTGGGACGTAAGATCTGCTCAAGGCAGAAATGATTTAAATTACACTTGCTCCAATCGAATGGTGTCATTTGTTTTGGTTTACATATTTTTTCTTAACATCACTCGTTTTCTTTTTACTTTCAGAGGCATCTTCTGGCTGTATTAACAAACCTGTTGCTGATTATGAAAGAGAAACATTACAGTCGGTATCTGAAGGAGTTCAAGGACAACAAAGAACTCAAAGATTTCCTGGTGAATGTCTTTGTTGTGTTCATTGAAATTGTAAAGCGAGGAATCTTCCTCAGGGACTGGATTGTAATCATTATCTTGGGGAACAGGTGAGCAGTGTCATCATCATCATCTTCAAATAAAGAAATTTATCGCACGTTGGGTATAATGCAACCGTTAAAGAAATCCTCTTTGTATTCAGAAAAGTTGCATTTTAGATCCCGCCATACGATTGGTTAATTTATACCACGTGGTATAAACTCCTTCAACCTGATTGGCTATGTCCCATAGTGCCCCCCCCTATACCAATGTTGATTGTGAGTCAACGCCGAAATCACATCTTTAGGGAAAGATCAAGGGACATTTCCAAGCAAGGACAGTGTCCCTAATTTTCTGTTTATCTTCTCGTTCTTTAGCTCGCCAACAGATTCATGTGTAGTGTTCTTTTCTTCCATATTCCTCGTTTTCCTAGTGTATTCCTAGTGTAGTGAGGGCCATTAGTTCATCAGTTGAATTACTGTCGTGTGTTACCCTCCTTAAATAAGGTCGTTATTACTATTATTATTATTATTATTATTATTATTATTATTATTATTATTCCTCCTCTGACAAAATTCAACCCGATTCCCCAATAACATTTCAAAACTGTTTTTTTTTCTTTTTTCAGTGTGATTCTGAGGGCTACTCAGAACTTTTCACAAGCCCTGATTGATAACTTTTCAGGAGACAACTTCGACTATCAGGTGAGAGCTGTAGGACTGACGCATAGCTCGTTTATTTTTTAGTTTTATCTTTACTAATATTTTTTTATTACCTTTATTTTCACAGTTGTGGAATCACTACTTTAATCTAGCGGTGTCTTTCCTTACTCAATCTCACCTTCAACTGGAAAACTTCACTGAAGTCAAGAGGAACAAGATCATCGACAGGTCAGTGTTTTCACATGACTTGCCGTGCTCTATTTGTATAGTTTCTATTCATTTCAGCGTTATGGCGTTTTAGTACTAAATATATACGAAAGGCTGTAATAGTTCCCGTTTCTCATTTCGTAGGTTTTCAACCAAAGAAATGCATATTGTTCATTTATTTCAATTCGTAACATAAAGAACATAGTAGGCATCGTCTGATTGGTCAACTCAGTTTTCAAGCGGATGCTTTATCAGGTTTTAGAGCGCGCATTTGATCGGTGACAACTAGTTATGTCATAAAAGCAACAGAACACATTTTCCCGGGCTCTATTGAAACAATACAGTGTTTCTGTCGAGGAACTATCGGCTGATAGTTGCCCCGCGGAAATTTGATGTTCTTAAAACAAATATGCTATTTTTAAGAACATCAAATTTCCAAGTGGCAACTATCAGACCGATAGTTCCGAGACATAAACACTCTATTGTTTTCATTGTTCACCACTAAATTTTCTTCCGCGCCAACAGCTTGTCACAAATGTCAATAATTCGCAACCGTACATTGGCTAAATAATACGTTATACCTGTCAGAATTGAAAAGTTACTGTTTTTCCGATCTGCCTAACTTCGCGGCCGTCAAACTATTCAAAACTTTTCACGGATGAGTACCATCAATCCAGGTATTTTCCGCGGACGGGCACTATCCATCCGGGTATTTTCCGCGGGCGGGCACTATGGGCTGATAGTGTCTCTCCACGGATGAACACTATCGCGTCACGTGATCGATTTAAACCAATAAGAACCGGAGAAAGTTTAGTGGGGAACTATAAAACGTGATAAAGCCTCTTGGGATGTAGGGAGAACATGAGGAGAGCTTATAAATCACGAGCCGAAGGCATCCCAAGTGGCTTTATCACGTTATAGAGCCCGAAAAATATGTTCTATTCCTTAAACATGTGGCGAAAATTAGAAGAAAATGATGACTTCCATTTTAACACCACAGAAATATTCTAACTAGCCCTCTTTCTCTTTTAAGCTCCCATCTCCAATAAGCTCGCCTCTCCCAACTCTTGCACGGAGTCCCCTGAAATAAGTGAGGCCCCGGTGGGGGACGAGGATGTTTACAGTGCATAATATGTGTTAAGCTAAACTTATTTGATACTCTAGTAAATATATTTCTGTTTTCTTTCATTGTCAGGTACGGTGACATGAGGCAGGTGATGGGGTTTGAGATTGTTCAGATGTGGCAGAGTCTTGGTAAGTTTTGTGATCTTGAAATGAAGTGTGACCTGATACACAGCTTCGTAACACAGGCCAAAAAAAGCGAAGACCACGAAACAATTGACTTAAACACGAAGGCGCGCTATATAAGGAAGACTTCCCTGTGAAGACCTGCGCTCATTTGTCACTCACCGTTGACGTGTGCGGGTCAAATTTGAATGCTGGTAGACGAACAAAAGGAATTTACTTCCACCATCATGGTGGCATGAGGTAACGTGCGAACCACCTACTTCGATCTCAAATTTACCGGTTCAGATAAAGACAGTTTCCATTGGAGAAAGGAAATACAAATCTCAAAAATTCTTGTATTGTAATGAAGACATAAAACAATTTTGAGGAATGCGCCCGCTGTTCACTGCTTTGGAGTAGCTGTAGCTCAAGCTGACTTGACTCTAAGAGTTCTACATCACACGACGGTTGATTGACAAATGGTCCAGTGGGAACTAAGGCTCCTTTTATAGCGCGCCTTCGTGTTTAAACACAATTTGCATGGAAATATTTATCATATACGATACTATCTGGGTAGTATTAGTCATACCTGTTGTTTGGTGTGTCACGCAATACCTCGTCTTGACGCAATGTTGCGTAACGTGACTAAACAAAAGCTGCAAAGCACCAGATTGTCATGCGGGAGGCGCGGGACCAATTCTCAAGGTCTCAGAATAACTGAAGAAAATGTACCGCCTTTGCGATGACTTTCGCAGATGGTTAGATATTGTAGTCTTCTGGGATAAACCGAACGTCCCATGTTCAGCATGGCTATGGTCAGCAGTGTATGATAAAGAACCTGCGTACGCATCAAAAAGATTATTACTAGTGCACAAAGCTCTTTGTGTCGTCGTCTGGTCTTGTGTCGCACGTGGTGGTGCCTTGCACTCGTTGGTCCTCTAGTGGTCGAACTTGACTGTGCAATGCTAACATTGTGGTAAATAAAATTAGTTTTTGTCTTAACAGACGAAGAACCGTCTTGTGGTGACTTGCCTGCAGGTTCTAAGTAACTGACTGAAAGAAAGTAAAAGCAAGTGTCAGCCGTGTCTTTACGGCAGGGAGTTGGCGCTAAAAACACGGAATTCCTGTTTGAGCTCATATGATAGTTCAGCTATTTATCGTTGACTACCTTTTCTGTTGGAAACGTCTTTGAATTTCGTCACGTAATCATTTGACAGGTTCCTTTCAGAAGCATTTCATGCTGAGCATGGTTTGTCCTTTCTTGGAAATGACTCTGGTTCCTGAGACAGGTTAGGCAGACTATTTTTTCCTTTGCAAACCGAATTGATTGTGCAGAAATGTTTTCCTCGATGTCAATTTGTTTTTTAACGAAGGAAAACGAGTACAGTTTTATTTTTAGGACAACCTCATAAAAGAGAATGAAGCTAAACAGAAATTGTCCTAAAATTACTAAGTCTGTCCACAGATTTAACAAATGGTAAACACCACAGCGTACACTATTGAGTTATGGATGCACGCGGGAGGTTGCTAAGCACGAAAGAAGCGTAAGAGTCGCTCGAGGCGACAGCCGAGAGCGACTCTAGCTTCTTGAGTGCTTAGCAAACCTCCCAAGTGCATCCATAACTCAATAGTGTACGCTGTGGTGTTTACCATTTGTTTTATAACATAACATTGATACATTGTAGTTAAAGAGTTCCCTTTTATTTAACAAATCTTTCGTGACCAGAAAAAACAAGCGCGCGCGGAAAAATAGTCTTTGCATTTGCTCACGTCAGCAGCGTACACCCATGGGCAAATGGGGGACGCTAAATTGACCAATCAGAGCGCGCGCTTTACTTTGGTTATGTTATAATTTGATTTCGCTCTCAGATCATTGTTCAGTTCGCGAGAAGAACCTGGAGCAGCGGAGAAGTGAACGAACACTTGTTTTCGCACTCCGCAGTGGTTCTCCCGCACTCGCTTTGCGATTACTCGTTTCGATATGAAAAGACGGCTGAGAAATGACCCAAGACTAAAAGCCGTGCACATATATGAAGGTTTCAAGCATGATATTAATTATTTTGATGTAGAAATATTGATAGTATGTTCACTGCATTACATAAGGGAAATACAAAATTTGTCAACTGGTGAATGGAACTGGAGGTATTAGCGGCTTGACTTGTGTCACTTAGTCTATTTCGACCAAATGTGCCTAGAAAAAAAAATTCAAAGACGGACGAATGATGTTGATTTATTTGTCGTTTGTTTCTTGGCTCCGTATTAAAACATATGTCTACCTATTTATTTAAATCGTCTTGTTTTGTTTTGTTTTGTTTTCTCTGTATTTTTCAGAATTACGTAAAGCTACGTTACCTATATTTTTTGACATGGTTGAATGTGAACTCAATTCCAAAGGCGTGGCCACCATGGTATGATAAGTGATTTTCGACAACAATAACGTTTTAGGTTATTTACAAGAGTTTTACTTACTGTCACAGAAACAGAAAATAATGAGATTAAAGTGTCTTTCATTTTCACGACCGTCCAGACTAAGGGCATTGTTTATGAAATATACGAAAATAACAGATTTCAAATGAAACTTAGCACTACTTAACCCTACTTAGTTCCCTACAGACCTGAATTTTTTTCACTACTACCCAAGTAGTGTACAACGAATTTACCAAGTTCAGAACAAAAAATCTCCTTAAGCAACGGTTTTGTGACTTGCGCAGTGTGGTATTTGGATAACTGACATCCTGTTGTGTTTTCCTTTTTGTTTTGCATTAAGGTGGAAACCAAAATTGTAAACGAACTCGATCGACTTGTCAGTGTGGATAAGAAAGGCGACAGGGAATACAAGAAACTCTTCAAACAAATGTAAGGCACCAAACTTCGGGCAAGTTTTCAAACAATTTTTAGCTGTAGTTCTAGACCATCTCCAGTTATCCCAAACGTTTTATCTAAGCATTGATGCTTGTGGATAGTGTGGATAGTGTGGATAGTGTGGATAGTGTGGATAGTGTGGATAGTGTGGATAGTGTGGATAGTGTGGATAGTGTGGATACTGTGGATACTGTGGATAGTGTGGATAGTGCGGATAGTGCGGATAGTGCGGATAGTGCGGATAGTGCGGATAGTGCGGATAGTGTGGATAGTGTGGATAGTGCGGATAGTGTGGATAGTGTGGATAGTGCGGATAGTGCGGATAGTGTGGATAGTGTGGATAGTGTGGATAGTGTGGATAGTGTGGATAGTGCGGATAGTGTGGATAGTGCGGATAGTGTGGATAGTGTGGATAGTGTGGATAGTGTGGATAGTGTCGAGAGTACCTATAGTTAACACCAGAGAAACAATTCCTTACGTTAGATAACCAGCTAATACAGAAATATGTGGCTCCATTGATTGTAAAATAACGGGCTTTCCATTTTCAGTCGGAAAAACGCTTCTACTCGTTAAAAAGCTTTTTTATCACCTTGCTTATTGAAGTTAAAGTAAGTACGGTGTTTCCCGAGACCTTGACATGACTGTTATTGCGAGTATAAGCACTGTATGAAAGCGATTGAAACCGCAATTCACATGTATGATTTTCAGTATAGGCACTGTTTTGTTCTCAAACTGATAGAATCTTTTTAGCGATCATTTTGAAAATCTCTGTTTTAATAGCTTAGGCGTGTCTCTTAATTCTGTCGAACAATCAGTTTATATAGATATTCATTATTGAAACAATGATTTATTTGCATCTTATTATTGTTTTCATAGTCTAACAGAAAAGTTTGAAGAGGGGCTACTGTTTCGTGAAGAAGGCTTAGCATTTGTGAATCGGGTTACAGATCTCCTGGAGTTGCTGCTGGAGTACAGGTAGTTCGCCCAAGTATTGTTATAGTAATCTCCTGCCATTTCGTTAATTGATTTGAAAAAATTTTTAACTCCGAATATTGCATTTCTGGTTTTCTGATCGGTGAACTCAACTACGGTTGTCAACTCATATCCGAGTGACCATATATGGAAATGCATTATATCAACTGTTGCCCGGAGCTGAGAAAAGGCTCTAAATATCCAAACGTTCAGGATTTGATAAAATTTTATCAAAGAATTATTCCATTCACGCTTGTTGAAGTGTGGTGTAAGCAAATAGGAATTCTCTCGAGGCAGGACTGAAAGAAGTATAGTGAGTTCTATGAGACAATAGTCCTTTTTACAGTTGTGGGCTTGGTGGCCAAGCCTTTGAACAGGAGTGAGGCTAAGGATGACCTTGTTATGATAGAGATGTTGCTGCTTTTCAAATGCAAATTTCTTTTTTATCATGCTAAGTAGATACAGGTCTCTATCACAACAGGGTCACCCTTAGCCGCACTCCTGTTCAAAGGCTTAGCCACCAAGCCCACAACTGTAAAAAGGACTATTGCAATATATCGGATGGAAGAATATAGAGAGTCGTCAATTTACTTATGACCCATGAGTCGTTCTTGGAATTGAAAGCAATACTCGTCGGTATTTCATTTCCTCGACAGGAGGGTGTCCGGTCAAGATGATAGAGAACAGAAAATGAGCTGTCTTGTAAATCTGCTGGTAAGAAACTAACAATAGTTGAGCTACATCGGGAAAGCTGGTAAGAAGATCCTTCAGCTGTATTAGTTCGCTTGTACTGTAGTTTTATCTAAAGGATGCAGGGAAGATGAGCTGTTTAAAACATGAACTGCTTCAACAACCGAGAGCTTGTTAGTTGCGTTCGGGCGAAAACCTTCCACCAACTCTCTATTTTTAATTAACAAATGATAAACACCACAGCGTACACTATCATTAATTGACCAATCAGAGCGCGCGCTTTACTTTGGTTATGTTATAAACCTTTACGGGAAGGACGGTGCATGATCAGCTTCCTTCACGCTTTCAATTAAGGCGCGAAACAAAGTGCCAACAAAGGAAGGCTGTTTTTTTTTCTTGCCTACTCGCTACTGTTTCCGTCCCACTACAATTTCCCAGTCGATTGCTTGTAATAAGCCATGAGAAATACCCCAAGATTTAGTTCACGACTTAGAGAGAAAAAGCGAGTGAAGCGTCCCAAAGACGTTTCTCTGTGCAACACGACAAAGCCCTATTTCCTAAACTCATTTTAAAAAGGAAAAAAATCGCCCTCCATTCCAAGCAATAAACCAAGTTGGTGGTGTTTCCAATTTCAGGAATTTTACCAGAAGATTGGTCGTGAAGACATGTATATTAGGTGAGTATATCTTGCATACGTCACTAAGATATCTTGAACGATGTTCTCATAAAGGGCTGGCGCGCGAAATTGTCAGCTATAGAAATTCTTTGCATTGGCAAATTTACGTTATCAACTCAGTTGATAAAACCAAATTATCTTGTAATACCCCCACCGACGCAGCACCACAGTTTCTTTCGAAACGTACCCCCTTTAAAACCTGTATCAGCTAAGACCTTTCTTCCTTTGTAGTGGATTTTTTGAAGTGGTAAACGAATCCGCATTTTTGTGGTTCTCTCGAACTTGATTATTTCATAGCAATGTCTTGGCCTTCCAAATAATCGCCCAAGTTTGCTTTCAACTGTCTTTGAAACTAAGTTCTTTCATTTTCGTGCAGGTGTATAAACAGACTTTGTGATCTTCACATTGCGATAGAGAACTTCACAGAAGCTGGTTTTACCGTCTTGAAACACGCTGAGTTACTTAAGGTGATGAAAAGAGTTTTAAAAAAACCCTAGTAGAGCAGTCTTCGATTGAGTGTCGACAGTAATCAGCAATATTTCTGGCTTTGCTTTAATTAATTTGTGATTTGCTATTGAAACACGAGCGAACTTGTCAACCGATCACTGATGTGTAACACTTACGCCAACAGTGACTGAACCACCTGTGTTTTGGCGCCCTTCAAGCCGTTCACTTGTAAAAAGCCTAGATTGGCTCTTTGTAATATTTGCCTTTAATCTTATTGGCTGTTCTTATTGCTGTGGATGTGGTTTTGTGACAACCAGTAAAAAAAGCACTTAATGACGAGGCTCAATTAAGGAACTAAAAGGGTAACTGGCTTTTCTTACATGTTGCTGTTGTTGTTGTTGTTGTTTTTAATTCTAACATTTGTCCTTGCTTCCACTAGTGGCCTGAGACGCTACCTGAAGATTCCCCCGACACTTTAAAAGACTTCCAGCTCAAGGAAAAGTTATATTTAGACGCTATTGACTTCCTGGACAAAGGAAAGGTATATAAACACATGGTGAAATTCGACTAGTTGACTACAAACGGTAAACCCAGGTCTGCTCACAAGCACTCAAAAACCCGAGCTCTTCACTTAATCTGTGTCCAACAGAAGATGTACATTTTTACATTCTACTTTTTACTGTTCCCACAGTGAGTCGTGAAGGCTGTAAACTTCGTTTACATTTCATTCGTAATAAAATATTAACAATACTCTTCGTAGTACATCAGTTTGCATTTCACAATGTTTTCCAAAATAGAAGTTTTTTTTTGCTCTTTGGGACACGACACTTCAGTCGCTTACAATAGCACCTTGGCTCAGGTCTTTTGTTCTGTAAAGAGTCACTTTGTCTGTATTTTGTTTCCTCTCAGACGTGGGAGAAGGCGATTGAACTGTGCAAAGAGTTGACGGAACAATATGAGTTGCTGTTGTGCGATTACGTTAAACTTGGGGACATTTTGGTGAGTAACCATTTATTCATTAATTATTATGATTATAAAGTCCTGTTGTTTGTCTTACGATGTAGTCACCAGGCGCGTAACGTGGTCATTTTTTCAAGTACGCACAAGTACATATGATCTAGAAACCAAAGTAAACTGAGCGAAAAATACTACGTTCTTTATTTCTTTTTGAAATAGTTGTGTGAATACAAGCAAGGAACAAAGCGTCTTGCCCTTATTTTGAGCAAACTTGGCGCAAACACAACACTGTTTTCAAATTTTTCTGGTCACTTCAAGTACGCACGTGCGTATATGCGTAGAGGACGCTACGCGCCTGGTCACTGCCGATGTGGATGGCGATGTTTCGACTTATGCTGTAAGTGTGTCATTCAGTGGGACTGACTGTGCTGACATGTCACTTAATGCTCCGCTGTGATTGGATTGTTTTCAACAGACGTGATTGGTGCATTTCGATCACGTGCAATATTCTCGATGCATTCCGCATTATTGCAAAATAAGAAGATTCAATAAAAAACAATATGAACTACTCTCTTAAAGAGGCTGGATATAGTTTTTCACTTTTCTGATGCAAGATCTTTAAACTAAAGTTACGAAGCTTAGCTTTAACGAATCGCGATCACGTTTTCCCCTGAAATAAAGATATTATTGAAGAATCAGTTTGTTGTAAATATAATGAAAAATTCGTTGCCATGGCAACGTTGCTGGCTTGCAATGTTGGGTCCAAAATAGACTTGACTTGAATTTTCTTAAAAACTGGATGGTGAATTTATTTTAGATTTTGCATGCGTCCTTTGACTGTCTTGGTCTGCTTGACTGTTAAGTTTAAAAAAATTCTGTCAGAAAGTTTAAGGAAAAGAGGCCTTTTTTAGAATTCATCGTTAACTTTTTTTCCCTCTGACAGAATTTTTTTGAATTTTTGTAAGACACGCGCAGCGCCGTTCAAAGTTAACGTGCAAAAAATTAAAAAAAATTCACCGAGCGGAAACGGAAATAGGTAAGTCTAACGTTTCAAATTTCCGAAAATTTGGACTCGACAAGATGGGCAATTGCGCATGCGCAACATTTGTGTCACGCCACGACACTTGCCACGGACGCCACAAGGTTTTGGACCCCTTCTTCGCCGAACGTCCTTCGCGCTCTTCTACTGACCTTTATTTTGCTAAGAGAGGTTCACCTTCTGGGTGGATTGCGCCTGGAAATGGCTGCTGCTCTATTTTCCTGCAAAGTGCTGGATTATTTTGTGCAAAGTGTAGGGATATTTTTTTCCTCTTGGAGCTGATTGACGCGATGTGGTTGGCGATTTGCTAAGAATGGAGACCAGTGCTTCCTTCCCACCGTTGTTGTAAAGATCTTTTAAGTCATCGTAACACATACCGCTTTCTGCAATTTTCTGAATGATGTTTTCTTTTATGACGAACCCGTTATCGCCCTGTGAATGGAGCTTGTCTTTGAAAGTTTACATGCGTTCGTGGCGTCCGTCAAGAAAGTCTATGTCTACGAAAGCGAAGGAAGCGGATTTCACATGCTCTTGTTTACAATGTCAGCACTTGTTAGGTGCAACGGGGATTGAAAGAGGACACAGTGGATAGCACGTACATCTTCCAAAGCATCGTCTGCGTTGAAATCTTCATAAAAAACAGCTTGATACACAGAAGGGAGATTGCTTTTACATGGTTTTCCGTCAGGATTGAGAAGAGCGTTACCATCTTTAGCGAATGTTTTGATGAGTGTAAGGCTATCGGCGAAAAATACTTTCTTCGACGATAATGTTTCTTTATTTGAATTTCCAGCACATCGTAGGAGTGTCGACACCTGAAGAATTATGGCCAATTAAAACGGTGTGACAATGCGTACTGCTGGAAAGGAAAGTGGTAATAGATTGAAGACATTCGCTCAGGAGTGTACTGGAACATTCTCTTTGAGCAAAGTCCTCACATTATTCACAGTTTTGACAGTGACTTGTTTACACGAGAAGCTTAGCTGCTGATATTGCATGTAGGCAGCACCTATTTAGTGTTCCGGAAACCAGCCACGATATGGGTAAATAGCTCCGACGATCGCGATCGTGTTCGCGGCCGGATTCACGCGTATTTTGGTCACTTTAGAATGTTGCAGCCTTCCGTTTTTGAAACACACTACTAATAAAGTTAGAAGAAAGTGTAGGCAGCCTACCTAGAGACGTAAAACATAGTCTACTAGGCAGATGAAAAAATGATTCTGACCTAACCGCGGCGGCCATGTTTGTTTGTTTGTGTTTTTTTTGCAACTTTTAAAAGTCCCGTGTAAACTAGAACCCAGTCTGCGCACGCCAAAGAAGCTATATCCAGCCTCCCTAAATGATAATTCATCTTTGTGAACTTTGTTGTTTTTATTTAAATAGAAAAAACAGGCCAAGTTCTTCGACAACATCATGACCCAGGTTCGGGCGGAATCTGAATACTTTAGAGTCGGATTCTACGGCAAAGGCTTTCCATCATCAGTAAGGGTGAGAAAACCCGTTTAATGTTTGTAGTTTAGTTACAAATTAACTCCAAATGATCAAGAGATGCTCAGTAATTATTCCTTGGAACAGCTCATCCCGCTAGGCTTTCATTGTTATTTTGTTGAGACAATTCGGTGTTCTATCAAGATGATGTCCTCTACCCGATTCGTTTAACTCGTTTCCTTTTTGCTGAATGATGTATCAATATTGTCAAGAGAAGTTGTATTTTAATCATGATTTGGAGGGCCAAAATATTAAATCTGTTTGCAAATCTGCTACAGAAATGTTTCTGAGAAGCCACCTTTCCCCTATACTTTCCTCTCACCCCTTACTGAAGAACGCGAGGAAGGGTTAACGGGAAAAAAAACTATGCACGGTGTTGTTTGATAATTTCGTGATTTTGTTTTTTCTCTTCAGAATGAGGCTTTTGTTTACCGAGGTCATGAATACGAGAGAATCGGCTCCTTTAACCAGAGACTGAAGGCACAGTTCCCTGATGCTCAGGTAGGTGCTTGCTTGCTTTGATAAGTTTGGTAGAGTGAACGTATGGAAGAAAATATCCTTTATTACTGACAGGATTTCCCAATCTCCCACGCGTAGTTCCCATACGTTGCATGTTGACCGTATCGCACCTAAACCGCAAACCCTTAAGTTTATACACTTTTCGGGGCGCTGAATAACAAAATTGAATACCCTGTTAAATATTTATGATCCCAAAAACTATACCATGTTTTGCAGCCCATATCTGCTCACCCTCGACCTTTTAACATGGTATTTAATTTTTTCCACACAGTTCTCTTTAAATTAACAATACCTCTAGTACTGACAAAGATAATTTGTTTGACAGTCGTGAGCTTCCTAAATTGGTGATGATTTCCTTTACTCTCACGACCTTTATGTTTGATTCAAGGCGTGATATTGTAAGGAGAAATTAGAAGCCAGTCACTGTTAGGGGTGAAAGAGTTAGGGCACTTTATTCACATTTTGAGAACGTGTTCGTGTTGAGCCCATCTGAGGGCAGAAGTTTTCAAAGTCGTTTGGTTTTCATGGCATTGTATCATTTGGTCTCTGTTTCAGATGATGGACAAAAATACACCGCCAGAGGACGACATCTTGGAGTCTGACAAGCAATGTATGCTCTGATTTATGGTTCAGTGAATGATAAATACAAATTAATCCAGTTTATAACCAACAGCAGTGATTTGATAACAGTGTTTACATGGATGTCACTTAGCTAGCGAGTAGGTCCTTATTATGAGCCCTGGGGCAGGGGCATTCCTTCATTTGCGAGAGTGGGCGAAGCCTTAAGCAAAGCGAGCTGGCGAGAGGTCAACGGGGGTCTCAAACTATTGCTGGACCCTTGCAGACCTCTTGCTTTCTCGCTTGTGCAAGGCCTCGAAATTTCTCATGGGCGAAATAGTGAGGGCCTGGTAACAAGCTTGACATAAAAACTTCACTTGGGATGGATGAAGCCCGGTATTGTTTTGAACTTGTTACCTTGACTATTTCCAGATTTGCAGTGTTGCCGAGTGATTCCTATCTCAGAACACGAAGCACGTTTCGCTGGCAAAGTCGTCGATGATAAAATTTCAGGGTGAGTGCGTTGATTTAGTATCTTCTATATAAAGCAAGGCTCATTGCGAAAACTTTCAATCATCAAACTATCGCTCAATACCGCCCAGCGCAGATATCGACAAAAATGAGACAACCAGCACAAACTGCAACCTCACAATTGCCCATTGCAGAAACGTGAGAGGACTGGGAAAGAGTGTGGTTGTTTTCCGTTTGTTTGAAAAACTAAGATATTCAAATGAAAGATCAACTAAATTTGAGAGTCTTAAGCAAGAATAGAAATATTTAGAGGAGGAAAATGGCAAAATGACAGCTCTTCAAATGTCACCTAAAATAGAGAGTTTGTATGGATTGGGTAGACAGGCCTAAAAATTTTAAGGGTTTCTATGGAATTTTTGCAACTTTTACAAGGTTCCGGTTTGGACACTTCTCCGCTGAAAACTCTCAAACTTGACTGGGTAGCTTTTCATTCAGTAACATTTCGGTTGAAATGTTCAGATTTTCAATGTAATCAATATAAGAAACTCGTCCCAGTCCTCTCACGTTTCTGCAATGGGCTATGGAACTACTACTGTATACAACTGAATTTCGTCAATTGTGCAAGGATGAAACTATGGTGTTCAGTAGATCTTGAGCGCTTAGTCAAGACACTTTTTATCGAAAGTTCCGCAGGCGTATCCATTCTGTTTGCGGTCTACTGGTTGGGAGAACCATGCTGTCTTCCAATCATTTCGTCACAATGGAGAATAGCAAGAAAAGAAAAGGGCATTAGAGAGATTTCGGACTAGAAAATTTTGTTTTTGGATTAAGGTCTACCCCACTCGTTTTGTGGTTGTATTAACCGAATGAGTTCCACATCTTTAGCTGCGGCGTCTATCCGAGTGTATTGCTCGATAGATTAGAAACGGTTTGTAAATTATAGGAACAAAATAACGAGGTTGCAGGAAGAGTTCTCATTCCACAGGATTGCTTTGGCTCCTTAACATGGCTGCTATCGTGTTGTTTTGTTAAACCAATATGGTGGCCGTGAAGTCATGTGTAAACGCCTAATTCACGATTTGATTGATTCATTTGATTTTGAAGTTATTACCGGGTGAACGATGTCAGAAGATTCACCAACTCAAGACCTTTGCGTCCAGGTTCGGAGGACTTTGCGGTAAGAGACATAACTGTACACTACTACTTTGTGTTTTTCTGCAGGAGTTGCAGCACTTTACAATGTGTGTCGTAATCTTTGTGATTTTCTTGTTCTAGAACTTATGGTTAGAAAGAACGACCTATACGATCGGTTCACCTCTGCCTGGAATTCTTCGATGGTTTCAAATCACATCTTCAGAAAGCGTAAGTGTTGTGGCGACAACGGGCTGCGTTGTGCTCGTAAGGTACTTTATCTATTTTAAACGATGCACTGCTCTACAAAGACAAGCAAAAAATTAAGAGATAAGATTTGATATATTGTTTGTTCCAACAACGTGGAAGGTTCGATGGCTAGGTGGTCAGCGCGCTAGACTCTGGGTCGAGAAGTCTGGGTTTGAGCTCTGATCGTGTCTTCGGGTTGTGTTCTTGGGCGAGACACTTAACTCTTTCAAATTTCGTGGTATACCCAGGAGAATAAACGGGTATCCACAAACTGTCAGAGAACCCTTGCAATACACAGGGGGTGGCCCGGTGATGGGTTATCATGCCATTCATGGCAGAAAAAATATATATCTGGTCTCTTTATGCCACAGAAACCGGGTTAATCTGCAGTAGTTATTGGAGACCTGCCCTCAATTTCGTTACCTATTCCATACTTCAAAAATGAAAGCTAATCCAATATTAATGAAATGGACTTTTAGTCGCTGGAAGACGAAAGAGCAATAATATTTTTTCTTATAATTTGAAGCCACATGGGTTTTAGAAAGTACTCAATTACTGGGTTTGTCTCGTGTTGGAAAAGTCAATACAACCTCGGTACTCGTGTGAAAGACAATCGTGTTCCTTTTCCAAAAATATGTTTTCTAATTTTTTTTTTCAATATGATTTGACCTTTCCCATGCCTTTTCAGGTTGAAATCAGCCCCCTTCTCAATGCAGTTGAAACTGTGGAATCCAAGAATAGAGAGCTCGATAGGATCATCACTAATCTGTCCTCAGATAGGAGTCAGAGTATCAACCCGCTGAGCATGATACTCAACGGTATCATCGATGCTGCTGTGATGGGAGGTATAGCCAAGTATGAAGAGGTACGTTGAAAAATTGTCCGTTTTAGATACAGTTAGATTAGGGCATTTAACAGGTGCGTGCTCGAATGCCAAGCCTTTGAACAGGAGTGAGTTTAAGGGTGACCTTACTATGAAGCAAAGGTAGCTGCTTTTCAAATGTAAATTACTATTGTTATCGTGCTAACTCGATACTGGTCTCTCTCACGACAAGGTCACCTTCAGCCTCACTCCCCAATCAAAGACTTAGACACAGGACAGAAAAATTTTTAATAAGGTGATCTCGCTGGACTCGCACCCTCTTAAACACATCGTTCCTGAAGAGAAAAATACTGCATGCAAATCTACATAGGAAAAGGTGCTTTCGCCCCAAAGTTAATACCCAACGCTTCAAAATAGGTTAATTTTTAAATACGGTTTAGTTTAGTTTTAAATATATTATATCATAGGATATGTGTTGATATCTTTTGAACTGAAATAAAGACTATTATTAAGTACACAACTATAGAATGGTCCATTACAACAGACAGTGATTGTATCTTTCACGCGTGGACCTTTTGCCAAAACGATATTCTTATGCTTATTGCATTTGGTTGATCGGAAGATATGAAAATGATTGTGTCATATTTTCTCTTTAATGTGGTTATATCAACTAAGTTGAAATTGTAAAATGGCTACCGTAAAGAGTTAAAAAGTAGACATTTCGAGCGTTAGCCCATCGTCAGAGCGAATGGCGAAGGGCTAACGCTCGAAACGTTAGCTTTTTAACTCTTTACGGTGGCCAATTTACAATTTCAACTTAGTTGATATACCCAAATTACCTTGTTACTCTCACCGACGCAGCACCACAGTTTTTTTAGAAACTTTCACCCTTTAAATCTTATTTTTGTTAGGCATTTTTCGCTCCAGAATATTTAAAGAACAACTCAGGCGATATGCAACTCATCGACGAGCTAAAACGCGCCATAGAAAATCAGGTAAGGTTCATATGTTAAACGACGAAATCACGCAGAATACTACAAGGTTTTTTGTGTACCGCAATATTCCTCCGCCATTTATTGGCGTTTTCTACACTACACTGGATAAGTTGAAAATGCATCTGTCACCGGCTATGGAAACGCTCTACGTCCTCTACTGCATCAATAGGCATGCGCAGAATAAGTGCCTAACTATCTCGCTGAGAATGGAAAGAGCTGTGATGCCAGCGTTTTCGATTAGCTCAGATTTCTTTATGGTTTGCTGTAATCAGTAGGCCTAACGGTTTAAAAAGTTATGTTTTTTGGTGGGCAGTCAATCTGTGCTAGTGTGTAGGGTAGGCCTAACCCAAGAAATAAAAGGGCGTGTTTAAATCTCACCTGCTTAGATTGGGACAAGGCTTGGTCAAAGATGTGGTTTGTAACTTTTTCCCTTCGTTTAGGTCAAGATCTTGGAAAGAGGTCTGAATCTTCACGATGAGTTAGCAACCAGGGACTTGAGACCGTTTCATAACAAGATGGAGACTTGTTTCGCCGACATGAAGGCTCGTGTCGCGGGGGAAGAGAGAAAGTCTGCCAGGCCGAAAGATCTCCAGGTTGGTTAAGCAAAGGATTTTATGTGACACGGATGATTGAAGTCGTGAACGGAGAGAAACATAGGTGATATTCACAGGGAAGGGGTGGGTTAGGTGTTTTTTCTTTTTTGATTACATTAGTTGACAAATATCACAAGTTTTTTGGTAGTGGTTGGAAACTGTTCTCGCTTTGTAGCTTTGAAGTTGTTTTTAATTTATATTCGTTGAAGCTATGATTTAATATTTATTTCCTAGATCCCGTTGCCGACAGGACCCGTGACTCAAGCGTCAACTTTAGGGTTTACAAAGGCAGTAAGAAAACAAAGCTTACCGGCGGATGTAGGCAGGGAGTAAGTGTATTCTCATGTCTCTTTTTTACCGGGGGATGTAGGCAGGGAGTAAGTGTATTCTCATGTCTCTTTTTTACCGGGGGATGTAGGCAGGGAGTAAGTGTATTCTCATGTCTCTTTTTTACCGGGGGATGTAGGCAGGGAGTAAGTGTATTCTCATGTCTCTTTTTTACCGGGGGATGTAGGCAGGGAGTAAGTGTATTCTCATGTCTCTTTTTTACCGGGGGATGTAGGCAGGGAGTAAGTGTATTCTCATGTCTCTTTTTTTACCGGCGGACGTAGGCAGGGAGTAAGTGTATTCTCATGTCTCTTTTTTACCGGGGGATGTAGGCAGGGAGTAAGTGTATTCTCATGTCTCTTTTTTACCGGCGGACGTAGGCAGGGAGTAAGTGTATTCTCATGTCTCTTTTTTACCGGGGGATGTAGGCAGGGAGTAAGTGTATTCTCATGTCTCTTTTTTACCGTGGGATGTAGGCAGGGAGTAAGTGTATTCTCATGTCTCTTTTTTTAATGTCTCGGAGAAGGTACCGGAAACGACCTTTGTTGCAATTTACAGCGTCATTTGTCGAACCGCAAACTACCTGCAGCCTGACAGGGTTTACAAAATATTAAGTTGATTAAAAGTGGTAATGGAGCGTCCGTTTTAAGAAATTTTAAGTCTTCATTTGCTGGATCGCCCGAACAAGCCAATGTTAAAAAGTCTCTAACCTCTGCTTGGCTTCCTTGTCATATGTTTTTGGTATTTTCGAAAGATTGATCTTAACTGTTGTTATGCTTTTGTGGGTGGAGAAACTGCAAGGTTTTTACTCACAATACTTACCCTCGTTGGTTTTCTTTGACCAGAAGTGTTCCAGCAGCAGCGGCGGCGGGGACCACAGTAAAAATGAGGCGGTTAAGTGAGCATCAATCACGACAGAGCATGTGGTATGACAACGATGATATTCCGTCCAAAAAGGTACACTACTATTCACTGTTTCTCACTTTTGTCTCAAAATTACTCTTAATTGAAGCCTCGTTTGATATAATTTATCGAATGAAAATCGGTCAAAAAAAGTCGTTGCGTATGCTTGACGTTATTTTGCTGAAAACAAAACCTGAATCCTTAAGGTCAGCTTTCCTTCGAGGAGACCGTAGCTAATTAACCCCTCAAAATAAACGTTTTTGTCCCTTCACAACTTTAGAAACACGAGTAACTAAAGTTTTTGTTTTCCTTTTTCTGGCAGATGTCTGGTTCTAAATCTTTGGAGGCTCTTTCAGAAATAGATGAATTTTCGCCGCCAGTTCCAACAAAGAAAGGCTCCAAATCAGATCTTACTTCTGGGCACTCGCCTGAGACGGTCCGTAGAAGAACGGGTCTAAGTGAGAAACTTCAACAACGAAGTTCTTCCCCAGCGGGAATGTTAAGGACTGTACTCTCACCTCAAGCCAAGTATGTCCATCAACCGCATTAGTGTTAGAATGATTTTTAAATTGTTAATCCAAAACCAATGCTAACAAGGGAAGAACTAATTGAAGAAGTAACTTTTCAAAGTATATTCAAGTAGAGCCGGTTATCCATCAAGCAACTAAAACAATTTGTCTGAGAAGCTTCTTTGATTTCTCGTTTTCTTGTCAGTCCTTTTACATTTGCTTTACTAAGATAACGAATCCTTTGTTGGTCTTAGTCCTCTTTTAGTCCTCTTGTTTTATTTTACATTCCCTTTCAGTGGAGAAACTTCCCCCGCACTCCCCCCCAAGCGTAAAAGTGTCTTCCTTTCAAGTCCACAAGACGGCACCTCGCCAGTCGCTCCACCCCTTCCTACACGTACATCCGGTGGTCTGCCAGGAGATGGCGCTGTAAACGGAGCAGTTGCCAGGAACGAGCCCAAGGAAGCCCCTGCAGTTAGTGACGTCGATCTTCCCGCTTTACCTCCCAAGAAATCTGTGTCTAGAATGTCTCTGGATAGCGAACCAGGGTTTCAAGAAAAAGCAAAGGTAGGAAACAGGTTTTCTATTACGAACGTATAAAGCTAAATGTCTACTTTGAAAGGAAGGAAACAAGTTAGCGACAACTTGAATGATGAAGTCACTTTCTGATGCGTTTATTGCAGGTATTTAAGAAACCTGTGCAGTGTGGGTCTCTTGCTAATTGATTATTATTTTGTGGAATAACAGCAAATTGGCTCACAACAGCGTTTCTTAAACTGAATTTAAAAGCGGAAATTCTCGAATTGGCTCATCTACTAATTTCCAGTCTCATTGGTACTTGATATGGTGTGGTATTGTTGCTGTAGAATAGAGAGAAAAGTTTTCGGAGCAAGAAGAAGAAAAAAAAAAAAACATTGACCCCAGTCTACATGCGACGCCAGTGAAAGACTAGCGCCCCTATCACCGCGCCATAGAAAATGTAGAATATTCAAGTGTTGGCCTTATCTTTCTCCTGGCTGATTGTGTTCTGTCTTTTCTTTCATTCAAGCGCCCCGAGACTTTGGCGTTTGCTGTAGATGATTCAAACTCAGAACCTGTTCCTGTTCTGCCAGAGAAACGTAAAAGCTACGCCAGCACCACTTCCAGTCGAACCCCTTCTTCAGTTTTCTCTGATACAGCTTCAGATTTCTCGTCTCCAATGTCCCCTTCAGTGGCTTTCAAATCTCAAAAACAATTTCCTGATAAGCTCCTGGTTGGGTCGTCAACGCGAGATTCGCGCGGATCAACTCTTCCATCGGGGTCTACAAGCTCAACAGTATCTCTGGGCACTCCCCGTGCGGGGCCTTTCACAACTCCTAGGCCAAGTGTCAGTGGACCAAATAACTATAGTTACGTAACACCGCCAACGACACCGACTTCTCCACGAGTACCTTACGATTACGTTTCCTCGCCCAGTGAGTCGGTAGCTAGCTGGGTGTCAAACAGCACACAATATTTTTCAGCGTCTTCCTCCTTTGACAGCGACATCCTTTCCCCGGGAACTCCACCAAAGCGCCCATTAAACACGGATGCGCCGCCGCCCTTACCGTCATCCCTCCCACGAAATGTAGATCTCCTGGCAACGTCGCCCATGAAGGACGATTCTACATCTCCCCTTATTCCTTTCAAAGGAACTCAAGATTTCTCCTCATCCGTTGAAAAGATTGAAAGATTTTCATTTTTCGAAACGATGTCAACGGTGACGACGTCTACGGTGATGTCATCAACAGAGATGGAATCAGTTGACCAAACAGTGAAACCCCGTACCCCAGTCCCAGTCCCACGGAGGAACACGACGAACCCGTCGTCAGGTCAACCAGCGGGTTCGTTATCTGGATCATGCTCAGATGTTTCAGCTGGTAACAAAGGTCCACGGCTGGTAACTCCGCCCCCAATTAAGCCCCGAAGGACCACAAGTTTTTCATCAGATCAAGGTCCTAAATCCCCTCCTCCACCCAAACCGCCCAGACCTTCGCAGGCCAGGGAACCTCCACCAAAGCCCAAACCTTATGCTTCCAGGTCAGTGGATAACTCGCCGGTAGTTAAACGAAAAGCGGCCAGCGAGAGTATGCAAAACATTCCACCTGGAGAAAAGAATGGATCATGACCATTTCCATGTAAAGAGATTTAACTCAACCTGTCTTCCTCAATTTACTGGGAATAGTGGCGTCCTTACGTGGACTTACTACCTCGAATTCTTCGCTAGATGTCCTTAAAATTTAACATTTAGATTCGTTCAAGCAATTCCTTTGCTTTCGTAGGAAAACAGTTGAAAGTAACGCATCTTGAACAAACACGTACTTTTTCTAGCTCATTGCAACCTATCTACGATTATCATAGTTTGTATAACGCCGTTAGCTACGAAAATGGATGGGTCCTCCTCAGTTTTGTAAAAGGGTCGTTAATTACTGCACATAATGTACAGAGATAAATGGTTATTGACCACAAGATATCGCAGTATGTAACAAAATTAACTTTCATAACAAAAGTTGAGAAGCATTTCCTCACAATGAAATAGAAGAAATACCATAATTATACGTAATGTGACATTTGGCCCTGAATATAGGTTTTTTTTTTTTACTTTTTGAAATACCACTTTAAAATAGCCCATTTGCGAATTACCCTTGGCCTCATTCTCAAAACGAGTCCTCGTGCTCAACCATTCTTGTGAAAATGAGTTTAATTTGCATGTGAATGGAAACTTATTATCATATGAAAGGATTAGCACAAGGACTCGTTTTAAAAATGAGGCCAAGGGTAATTCGCAAATGGGCTACTGAGAATACTGTGCGAGTTCTAAGTTGAAACATGTTTTTATCCAGTTTGTGGAAATTAAAGTTACCAATATGATCAAAAGAGCAAGGGAGCTTATTTTTATATTTTAGTTTGTATTTTTCTGAAAATAATGCATAACAAATCAAAGCGTTGTTAACAATTTTGTGTATGTTTTGTACAGCCTTTGTTCTTAAAAAACTCAGAAAATGACTGCACTGAACTGATAGAAATGCTTAACTGTCCCTCCCACCCAAGTCCCCTTCGTCGGTGCCCTTCCTGGGTGGTTTAGAATGAAGAGATTTAGCACCGCGTTTACGTGAAAGGTGAACGGCAAGAGTGACCACGTGGCCTAGTTTTTCCGCAATTTTTGACATTTTCCGGTTGCGCTTTGCCGTTTCTACGTGAAAGTAACCTATTTCGCGTTTGCCGTGTTCGTAAGAATTCCTTCACGTTTTTCTCTCACAGAGCATAAGTGTAGAAGCGGGAAAAAGAGCACCAAAAATATTCTTTGTAAGTCATAAGGGGCACCTTCAAATCCACCATGAGAAGAACTCATGCGAACCTAATGGAGAAAGGTTCACGCTATTTTACGTGAAACAGCAAACTAACGTTTGCCGTTTCACGTAAACACGGTGCTAAATCTCTCTATTTACTAAGTAAATTAACGTCTAGCAATCCTCTTTCACTGGGAAGTCCGTCGCGCAAGGATGGGAATCGGCACCCAAGAACCTCCTCTTAACTACGCCTTAGGTTAATAAACCCTTTTAACTCCGAGAGTGACCAAGGTAGAATTTTACCTTACGAGATCAAATGCAATATCGAGCAGACAAGTAATGAGAATAAAGAAAAATATCGATAAAGGTCTTATTTATTAGTTGATTATATACCAAATTCTCAGAATTAACATTTTAGGAATTGTATGACAGACAATAGGTGGAATTACTGACGAAATCTTGGGAGTGGAAGGGGAAAGTGGAAAAGTAATAACATTTGACACATTTGTAACCAGGGAATATTATTTTGATAAACTACACATTAATCAGCTTTAGTGAAAAAATATACGGTAGTCAGTTCGGAGAATTTTCTTTCCACATAGGAGTTAAGGGTGAAGGCAACACGCAGGCGCAGTAAAGTAAGCCGTGTTTGAACGCGATGGTGGTGCCCATAATTATTCCCCATTTCAAAAACGAGCGGGGGAGTGGGTCGAGCTCGCCGCGAAAGTTTGTCTGGGATCGTTACTCGGGACACAAATCTGTAGTAAACAAAGAATTGCGTCCCGAGTAACGATCCTAGACAACCTTGCGCGGCGAACTCGACCCACTCCCCCACTTGTTTTTGAAATGGGGAATTTCACTGTCAGTTTGACAATGCCTTCCATTCAAGTGTCTTGTACCATTACGTAACAATGAACCAGTATCCGCAAAATAACTCTATTTAATATACTTTTCTCTTCACGAATACTAAGATAAATTACACAGTACGTCTCTAGTGGTCAGCCTTCAAATTCCAAAGTAGGTCGAGCCGGTAATTCAGGTTACAGTCTAAGAAAAAGGTTTAGAGGTTTGCAACCCATTCGAAATCATATTTGTGAATGGCTACCTCCATCGGTCAGAATTTTATTATGGTGGCATGTCCATGAAAATGAAAGAGCAATTTCAAAACTGAGATATCTAAATAGATCACTTGCATTGTTTTGTCCAGCTTCAGTTGCAAAGACCTGGTGTGTGTCGAGAGCCGCTATTCCCAACAATACTTCACGGGAGAAAAGAACGCAGAACCAGATCAAAGTAAATCGCCCCTGGTCGCACTACACTTAAACAGATAGTTGTGTTCTCGGAATTTCAGGACTTTGTTCCACGAACGTAGTTCTACTACCCTGTGTTTCTTCCCTTCGTTTTGACTCTAGTTGAGCCTTGTTGATCTCTGTGGGCCAAAGCGTGTGTCGAACCACGGAAATCACCACCCTGATTTAATTAAAAAAAAAGAAAGAAAGAGAAAAAGAAATTATCCTCTGCTTGTACTTCACACTATTGTAAATAGTGGTATTCAGATCGAGATTGTATGATTACAGATCAATTCGAATTATAATTGTGTCAATAACAAAATGCTCGAATACGATTGGTTCTCAACAGCCCTTATTTGTGGCATAATTCGCTGTCTCAGGTGCAATAGGCCAATTTTGCCTGTATAAACACAGACACTCGAAATCGGACAGTTAGGCTTGAATAATGATCGAGCACTTTAGGCCAATGAATGCCAATGGCATTCCCTACCTTTCCTTCGCTAGCCAATCAGAATCAAGGAAAACTTCTAAAATGAGCAAGGTGACAGGTCTAGATTGAAAACTTCAGAAAATCGAACCCAAGCTGATCAGTAATCCAAAGAAACGTATGAACTCTGACAATGTTTTATTCCTATTTCCCTGCATACAACTAATTGGTAATCGGATTTGTGTGTCAGGTGCAATTGAACTCGTAATTTCAAGTATGCCTTGCTATGCGGCCTGCTAATTTGAAATCACTCACCCGATAACTCCCTACGAACTAAAATTACTTCGGAAAACATCCCATAATACCTTGGAAACAGAGCAGCAACGGCACTTAAAGCACAAACAGCCCAGAATTCCCTAGTTGCCATGGTTACGAGTGGCACTTTGTACATCTCCCAAAAGAAGCTCCTTAATTCGCCTAAGATGGCGAACCAGACGAATGAGAGAGCGATGCTACCCCATAAGAACACATGATGTAGAATTGTCTGCAGGGAAAATGACACAACGTGAGTTAGTGGGCCTTTCAGTAACAACCAGATCGGCAGTTGTCGACAGAAATTACATTAAGCTTAGATATTTAAGGTGTTATCTCCTAGGAGGCACAGTTGCCTAGTACTTAGCTAACTGGAGTCCCGATTGAGGGGTCTGGGTCAGCCGTATTGTGTTCTAAGGTTCCTGTTGAGTTGTGTTGTTACCCCTCTGTCATTGTTTGTTATCGGCTGCTCTTGGGTGAATAACACTTTCACCTCCGAGCTAGCCGATCAAAAGGGGCGACAAGCATTTTTTCACTTGTGCAGTCTTTCCTAACATAAATATGGTCGACTCCCGTCAAATCGAGACTTAAGGAAAAGTTGAGAAAAGTTTGAGTAGTCGGGAGAAAAAGAAATGAAGGTTGAAATATTCGTAGTTTTTCTTACCCACTGAGCTGTGATCAGAGCTAAATACAAGTTGGCAACTATCACTGAACTCTGATGAAGGGTAACCCCAACCATGCGAATATCAGCAGCGGTACCATTATACACCTGTAGTGAATAAAAAATGAAAATAGTTGAAAACAGTGCCACTCATTTGCGCTTGACGTACTCTAATGCATCGATACACTACTGAATTAAACTGCTGACCGTTACTTGCAGTTCTTATCAGAGGAATTAATCTGCCATTGGATATCAGAGCAAAAATTTTGAGATTCTATATCTTAATTAGCTCCATTTGATCATTTGATAAATCAATTCGTCACTTGCTGTTTGAACTTTGAAATCACCTATTCTTCAATATTGATTAGAACAACAGTCCAAATGAGTGAAGAAAGAAATCCGGTTTGCACAAGATAATTCTCTCAACTCTCTGTTATAGAACAAATTTCGTGACCAATCAAATTCAAAACTAAAACAAATTGAAACTTGGTCACGCCCGCTCGTCGATGCTTGATATAGATTAGATGTATTCGAGTTCTCTTTGGAAGTCTACCATAAGCTTGCCTAAGCATCCATGGTTTCTCGGCTCAATCGAAAGCGCTCTTCGGCCATTTGCCAGGTGTTTCGTGTGGTTACGACATAATCATTTTAATTTCCCTGTAATTTGAAACTACACGTATCTTGTGTGGTAAATGTCGTGGCACCATAACGCCTGTTAAGATCCCTTAGTCCTCAGAGATGTCTTCACTGCAGTATCAGTATCGCTATACAATATAACTCACCCAGAAAGCTACGTAGAACACCACTAAGCTCTCATACAGTGCATCAAAGATTGTCATCCAAAACAGCTTCCTTGTGTAAAACTATAGATGAGAAACAAATCATCAGTTTAGACTCAGACTATTTATCCATTGCTTGATGATTGACACAAAGGGCCCTTGGAAGCAGGCTAAAAAGCTTGTTCAATCTATATTTAATTAGTCCCTCCTCAAGAGGGGCATAATATATGCTCAGGCATACTCAGTTTAAGAGTAAGTCTTGCGAGTATAATGCCTTAAACCGCGGAGTTTAACCACGTGTCTGTAACACGAAACGACCAGGAGTAACACAACTGCTTTTGAACGGGTGCTAGTCCATCGTTAGAGACCACACTTCCCCTCTCCCCTTTGCTCCCTTACGAAAACTGTCACGTTTCACTAATAGTTCACCCGTTACCACTCCTACTCCTGGGTGAAGAGAAAACCAGTGAGAGGAATGGGTCCTTCTCAAGATCACAACGCGGTAATGGGAGCTCGAACCCACACCTCCCAATCCAGAGTCCACGACGCACATCTCATGGCCAATATGTTCCCCACATGTATTTTAAAAGGGAACTCTGAGTGCCTGGTGTTTCTAAATATGGTTTATCTAAATAGATCTTCACAACACGGGGAATACTTCGATTACAGCTGCACAAAAAGTGGCATTCTGTTGATCTGTACCTCGCTATTCTGTCCGGATTTGTAAAGAGAAGGCTTTGCAGTCAACATTGGATCCGGAACATCTTTATCCAGGACTCCACAAATTACCGGAGGCACAGTCGTGAACGCGAGATTGAAGAGGATTAGAGATAAGTCGTCAATAGCATTTGAACCCGAAAAACCGTTGTACAGTTGGAACCAGAACAGAACGAGCACAAACATCTGAAAGGAAAAAGGAAATGCAGGGCGGCCATATTTCACGTAAATAACCGCAAATATTTATGTTTTTTACCCATCGTTTAACAAGGGACCGCTATGTCTATCGGGCACTTTCTTTTTTGTTGGTATCACGTGGTAATACATGAGAAATCACTCACATTCCAGCTGACATTTTATTCAATAAGAGAGCAGCACCATTTTTTCGCCGGGGTGGGGGAGTGGGGTGGGGAGGCAGAGGAATTTGGGGACAGACGGGGATCAGTCGTCGCAAACAGAGTATATAGGGGGATTATAGAAAATTGACTGCTGATTAACTGCCACTGAGTGAGGGGTTCCTAACGGGGGGATAAGATAGGTTTTTCCGTGACACAATCAACATCTTCGGACCTCGGAGGCGATTAATAATGCAATTAATAATGCTCGGTCCATAATCACTAATAAAATTGACTGAAATCGATTTTCCTTCCTTTCCAGTCATTAAACAACAAGGCTAAGGTTTAATTTATTGCTGACTTACAGCATTCTTGAAGAAGAAATAAAGAAACATCTTGGAGATTCGATCATAGCACCAGTGACCATGGACCAATAAGAGGCGAGAAAGGAATTTAAACCGACCAATGGCGAAGTCGCTGGCCATGACAGCCTGCATTCCTTCTTGTCCCGAAATTCCAACTCCCACGTCCGCCATTTGTATCATACTTACGTCATTAGCACCATCACCAATTGCTAACGTCATTGTCTTTAGTCCATTTCTGACCAGCTGGACAACTGCAGACTGAAACCCAAAACATACAGAGGCTTAACTGGGGGTATAGAAAGAAGTCAATACTAGAATAACGTGAAGCAAGAACTTTTCGGGTCAACGATTAGAGAGGATTGTTCTCGATCCATACGATAAGTTTTGCCGTCACGGTAATGTTATTTGCTGTAAGACTCCAACACCATACGAACATACGACGGTTGTGGTTGATCAGCTTAGATCCGTGGAAGTCAGGCGATCCTGACATGTATCATTAGGGACCTTAAGCAGTCAAGACGGCAACACCGAGCAAGACTTCGATTAAAAATAAATGTATGGATCTCGTTAGAAAACAGCGAATGGCTGCATACGATTACCATCTTTAGGGCGCCACAGCTCAACATCAGCGTAACGTATGAGAGCAGCGTTAAGTTTTAAATGGAAACGTAAATAATTTCCCTTCGAGGATTCCGTTCTCAGACCGCGTAAATTCTTGTTATTTCACATTGCTGTTTTGCAGAGGACGGCTAAAAAAATGCACGAACGTTTAAAACGCAAACCGGCGTTGAGCTATTTTTCTGCCAATTAGAAATAGGGTTGCCATTGTGGTTTACTTGAGGTCCCTGTTTACTTCTCTTGAATACAGTCCTTCAGTTCGTCCTTAACAAGATTACTCTCATCTGGAAGATAGGACTTTACAACAACTATTACTCCAAGGTTCAAATTATTGGCCGAACCAAAAGAGTGAAGTACCCTTAAAAGTAAGGTAATACCTTATTTTTATTACCCACATTGTATCGTCTGTTGTATGAGTTTACATCATCGACAACATCAGCCAGAATTGGGTTTAGAACTTTAAAAAACATCACGAACATGAACTAACCTTTTGTAATGGAGTAGCTCTACAACAGAGAACCGCCTGACAGTGTCTGGCTAAGTCCAAGAACTTTATCTTTAAAGGTTCTTCGAGCGCAAACATGAGTGTCCGTCCGTCAATTACGAGTCCGACTGATCTGTCATTCACAGGTGCGTTGATACGGCCTGACACTGTGTTAGAAGAATGGTCGCTAGCAATACTCATGACTTCAGACTGAAAATGCGCAAGCCAAGATGTGATCTGGTCCTCACATTCCGCCTGCCGGGAAAAATGAAACGTTATGATTTTTTCTTTGTTCTTGGACTGACAAACAAGTGCAATATAAAACAAATAAATAATGAAAGTATACCTTGGTTTTCGCGTTCAAAATGACCTTCTGCATTGTAGTGTCCAAAAGTTTGCAGGAATGCCCCACATTAATTGCTGTTTCCTAGATAAAATTACAGCTAGCGTTAATTCAATTTGAATGACTAGTGAGACACAAGACAAGAACTCAATTAATCTGTGAGTAAGTCAACCAGCCTGCGAGTCTTTTTGTCGGCTGGTTAGTCCTGGTGATACGTTCAAAACGAAAGTGGTCTAAAGACCAGACACGCTAACCGAGTATCTGGTCATAGTTTCATCTTTCAATAACCTGTTTATCTCCTGTGAGGACCCAAACTTTAAGGCCTGCCTCACGTAACATGGCAATGGTCTCAGGGACACCATCTTGTAAACGGTCCTCGATGCCAGTGGCACCAAGGAGCTCCAAGTTACATTCTAACTTGTGGGCTGACTCTCGAAGGAGCCTCTCTCTGTCGTGAATAGCTGTTTCGGCATGCCTGTGTTGTTCCAGCCATTCTTCGTAATCACCAGTGGCTAAATCCTGAAACAACAGTAGATATGATGTTTAGGCCCGAGTATAATTATCCTCACAACCCTTCATGTTTTAACAAAGACGGCTTCGCGATTTCTTTTCAATCAATTCCTGTCGTGCATATGTTCTGCGCAGATATTCCAGTGGGTCGCTCAGTATTGAAAATGAAAAATGCTGAGGACCCTAATTAGCCTAAGGTATGTCTATTATACAGCATGGAAGTTTTATGAGTTTCAATTTCTGCAGATTTTGCAGAACGTCCTTGCGTCACGAAAATAACTTTTCGCAGGAAAAAAAATTTGCTAAACGACTTTTTGTCAATGTTCCTGCACAACATACAAAAATTCGCCAATCTGCATAGTATTGCTCTTGCAAACTTTCATACCGCACGATAGCATAGGTAGACGCTGCATCATTTGTCCTCCAATATCTTCACATGAATTCCTAGTCGACTACAATTTGAGTAAAACTTTTGTCTACTTTAATCACTACCACCGTATGGGCGTGAGTGTTAGAAGGGGGCCTTCGAAATCAGTGCATATTTCTTTTTGTGTAAAGCAGTTTATTACTCTTCGTCTACAATCTTCAAAAGTTTGCGCAGCACTGTTTATAGAATTCGACTGACTCTCGTCAGTAAAGGAGGTTCTATTTCTCCAAGTCAGCAATAACCTTTCCGTTATTAAGCCAACTGAAAAGTGTTAGACGCTACGGACCCCTGTGTTCTTTTTCCCACAATACGCGGTCATGAAAGGCATTATGCTATAGTCTTAACAGTCTTACTCATATGACAACAATCTCACTTTATTGAGCTGTTCCAATCTTCAGCAAAGAAGTATAATACATGACTCACCCTTCTGGCCATACACAGGGTCCTTAGCCCATCCCTGGCATAAAGATCCAAGTGACACGACGTCTCCTCCACTAAAGATCCCCTACTTCTACTCCTAGCCGCCCATGACCCTTCACCAGCATCAACATCGTCCCCTTGGAACTGTTGATTGGCTCGTTCAAGCTTTGGGAGCACAGCTGAATCAGCTCCCTTGCAATATAATACTATGCTACTGTCATCCTGTCGGCGCACGATAATTGACATGCGCTTACGTGAAGAATCAAACGGCAGTACGTGCAATATTTCGTAAGCCACTTCACCCTCGCCAGGAATATACAACGTAACTTTATCAGGACTACGACTTAGAAGTTTATAGCCATACAAGTGGGCGGCCTTCACAAGTGCGGCCTCATCAGGAGACTCTGCCTCATACACAATTTCGTCATTTGCTGTACTTTGTTCAACCGCAGCTTCTATAAGAGATCCAGGGCTTTTAAGTCGTTTAGATGACCTTTCTAGAGAAGTTTTCACAGGTGTTGCCGACACACCCAGGTTGCCATGCGCGGAATTTGAGTCTGGAATAAGGTGATTGTTCCAAGAACTATACTCGCCTAAATCTACAGGGACGTGTTTATTATCTGGATTGTGGGGTAAATCGGTTTGATCTGTTGGTGACGCGCTGTTATTTGAAGTCCCTTTAGACTTCCTTGTTACAACCACAGTATTGCAAATAGCGAGTAAAATGAAAAATTCTCTCAAGTAAGAACTTTGTGGCCCACAGTGATAGTTATTCCTCCCGTTCGATTCTACTACTTGTGCAAGTTCTTTATCCCAGTAAAGTTCACCACCCTGCAGAGTGGAACAGTTAAATTAAGCATTAACATAAGCTTCCATGCACTGCAAGAAAGTTGTCCTTCTCAAGCAAGCCATGAAAAATTGGAGAAGGAAAGGAAAAAAAAAAAACTTGCAACCACAGATAAAATAATTTCAATTTGTCTCTGACCATAGCTGTACACTATCATTGAAGAGAAATGCCAGTCATTGCATGAGAAATGACACTGGCTTCACCTTTTTTCTTAACTGTGACAGCCCAAGCTGACCACTGCAAAATGGCTCTCTTGCAACGTGGATTACCAAATGTCAGTAAGTTATAATAATTTACTCACATTTGATTCATCAGAAATTTGATGGTACATTTGATCAGCATCTGATGATGACGGTGCAGCATCGGTAAGATCTGACCCTATCAATCGTGGCAATGAAACAGACATTAAATAGCTTGAATCAATAATAAATCAGCCAGATTAAAGTGTACAAAATTTTTTAAGTACGTGACATGATCTACTTGCCAGGAATGATCGTAAACATCCCCTCCCTTAAAGAACAAGGAAAAATAATTGAAAAACAACTGGGGCAATACAAGATGAAAAACTGAAAAGGATAATCTAAGAATCCTTTGGAACTCTGACTTAATAATAATGATAATAATTTATTTCTTATAGAGCACTATTTACAATGACAGATCAACAGCGCTTTACACTCAATGAATAAACCCACCCATCCCACCCCAGGGGAGGACATCCATCACACAGTAATCTCGTGCACGGGAAATTGACGTCTCCTACCCCAAACCCTGCAGGAGACGGGACCTCCATTTATTCGTCCCTATCCGAGAAGACTAGAATATCTAACCATTTCTTCATGTTATAGAAAGGTAGCAAATTCTTCTCAATTATTTTAAGACCTTGAGTGTTGGTCTGGAGACCTTGAGTGTTGATCCGGGTCCAGAGAAGGGATTGTGGTTGAAAACAATTTTCACTAACCGCAATATGGATAGCAATGTTGCTTGTTCATACCTCTGACCCTAATCTTAACCCTAAGCTGACCCTTTAGGAGACATGTAAATTTTCTGGCAAAAGACATGGCCAGTTTGGAATAGAAGGACCAAATAATTAAGGATGATCATACAGTATATTGAGTGACTCCCTACCACACACCTTTTGTACACAAAATTCTTACCAAGTTTGTCCCCGTGAGAAAAGTTTCTTCCACCAATGGTACATCTCTTGAATACCATTTTGTTTTCAGTCAGAGTTCCTGTCTTGTCTGAGAAGACAAACTTGATCTGTCCTAGATCCTCATTAATGTTCAGTGCACGACATAAAACTGGTTGATCCATTTCAGCATAGTACAGTTCAAGGTCATTAGAGATGAAATACACTTGGAACAACTTGACAACTTCCATAGAAACATAGAGGGAGATTGGGATTAGGACCTGAGGGTACAAAAATGCATTCAGCGCAAACACACCAGCTTAAGATATTCTCTGTACAAGTCATGTAAAACTGTAGATGACAAGTTCGAGTAAATTACATTAATTGGTGCAAAAAGGAGCAATTTCAGTGTACCGGTTATGGTCACATAAGGAATCACCACAGTTCATAAAACAAGTTATCACACATGTACTTATTGCAAATAAAAAGTGAACCTGTAAAATTATGACAAATGTCCAGAATCTGATAAACCCTTCCGTCACTGGTTTTCTCACAAATGGCTGATCAGCATCAGTAGAACCAGGTGTGAAGTGTCTGTTGAAGAAACCATTTCTGTCTGTCCAAAACCCACAACCTGTGAGAGAGACATGAAGGTAGAGTGTAAGTCTGTTCTCCAGCCAAGTGGGGTACCCAGCTGTAACATATCCTGGTTTCCTTAGCATAAAGCGACTAGGAGTATTACAGCTCCCCTCTGGACAAGATGCTAGTCTATTGCAGGGTTAAGCCCCAGCATTTCCTCAGGCTTCCCTAAAAATTTGCCGATATTCATTTACACTCAGGGGTGGAGAGAAGCATATAGGGTATTTTTCCCAAGAACACTGAGAACATTGACCTGTCTTGGTCTCCAACCTGGACTTCACAATCCAGAGTTCAATGCATTTCACAAATCAATCCCAGTTTAGCATGGTCTGTATATACAATTATCAACAGCGATATTCATCATCACAGCTGCGCCTTGTGAGTGCACAACAAATTTTGACCACTGTGATGATGAATGTTGTTATCTCTAAGAATACAGACAATGCTAAACCACTGTCCATTTGTTCACTACCATGATATCAGTGTTGAATACTGGTAAAACAATTCTTTCAGTGCATGACATGTTGCATGACAATTTTGACATGAGCAGCATTGTCGGTAACCTTATTGGCAATGGCAAATTGGTCAATCAGATTGCAACATTACTGCTAATTGTGGTGAAATAACCATTAGGTCACTGTCTCCCACCAGGAGAGACATACACCATCAGAACATGTGAGAGGAGGTCAAAAGTTTTTCATGCAATGATAGTATAGTTGTGTGTCACCTATTTGTGAGTGCAGTTTTGGCTCTGAATTAGCGAAACACTTCTTTTCGTATTGCCCAAGGTATGCTGCTCAACATAATGTCCTCCTTACCTCTGCTGCCACAGGTAATATTCAAGGTGAAACATGGTCTCATACCCGAGAATATTTCTGACTTATTTAATATAAAGAACACTCAGTATAATTTACGGAACAGTGACTTCAAACTGCCAAGATTCGAAACTGTAAGATTTGGTAGGAATTCTATTAAATATATGGGACCTCTCATCTGGTCAAAGTTACCAAGACACCTAAGAACGATACAAACTCTAAATTCGTTCAAGAAGAACATAAGAAAAGTTGACCTTTCAACTCTCATTGAAATTTAAAACTTAACTAAATAACTTTATAATCTTTTTAATTATCTACTGTAAATAACTATTATCTAAATATGTAAATGTATTTGACTTTTAAACTTTTTAGTGTCCCCCATTAGCTTATAGCTAAAAACATAGACACTTAAATAAAGTTCTTCTTTCTTCTTCTTCTTCGTCATCCAGCAGCGATGCAAGGAAACTAATTTTTTGTTGTTGAATGTTGAGTCTGTAAATTACCATGTTAACTGTGCTTTTTTCCCAAAGTACAAAGTTTTATAATTAACAATCACTTTTTGGAGGCCTTTGCTTGATTGCTGAAATGATACCAGTATATTCTTAGCTTAGTCAATTAAATTGTTGTTATTGCAACTTGTGTGTGTTGTTTGTGTACCTGTTTGTGTGTGAGGCTTGCCAAATTGATTTAAAAGAAATATCTTTTTAAAAAGTTGAGAACTGTTTCAACACTTCAAGATGAATACCATTTTCTGTATGCAAAGAAATGCAGTGAGTTGTGCATGAAATCATCAAGCTGTGCCAAGAATATCTGTCAATTATTGTTCAGGAAAAAGTGGCGATGGGCTAAGAAACTTTTTAAGCATTGTACATAATTAGACTGCACATAATTACTCAGCACATAATTACTCTGCACATAATTACTATGCACATAATTAGTGTGCACATAATTAGTCTACAAAGGTCAGCATTTTAACAGTTCTTACCAACTCCACCAAGGAAACAGAGAATGAAGAGTATAACAACACATGAAACAACATCTAGATTTAGATCCCTTTCCACTTTACTGCGCTTGTATCTTGGACCACTGTTATTCATCAGGGCTTTGGTGTCATGACCTAACAGCAACATAACAAAACGATCCCTTACAATCACTCAGTTACCACTAAATATATAAATAATAGTTCAGTTACGAAAACCCATGACAGCAAGGTGAAATATTCAAGAGTTTTTGGGGCAAATTTTATTCCTGTATCTTTTCCTTAAATAAAACACTAAATTGCCTGACAAGTGCAATTGTTCAAATTCTTCCTTGTTTCAAAACTACCATCCACACTGGCATGTAAGTTGCACATGCAGATCAGATGCACCTCAAAAGAAACCTAGAGATATCACAAGTGGGAGTCTTGAGAAAGTAGCTCTGTTTTGGTTCCTTCATCAAATGTGCAAACCTATACTTACTTGTAGTTTTAGCTGTAATAGTATGGGTATCATATCTATTGACTAATGTTTGACCTTACTCTGGTATTGTTCAACCAGTATTTTTTTTTTCATTCCTATGAGAATTTCAAAGGAATTTAGTCTGCCGTATCAAGTTATAATTTTCAATGACTATTGCTTATTTAAGCAAATTTGTGGCACATTTTCCCCATTTTTTCGCAATTAAGCTACATCTCTGGTTTGTTACAAAAATTTTTTGGGGGAAGGTGCAGCTTATAACCTGGTGTTTCTGTTAGTTTAACTCAAATTTTCCTTTGTCTCATATTTGATGACATGTAAAGAGAGAGTTAAAGGAAACAAAAAGTGAATTGTTTGGAATACTTTAAAACTGAAGGAAAATTTAAGTTTTCATGCCTCTTCTTAAACTCTGATTTTGGTAATTCATTTCCAAGCAAAATCACTTTCTCACCTGCATAGACAACTATTCCCTCGGCCCAGTCTGTGTTGCGAAGGATGCAACCACGCAACAGTAGATTGTTCTTTCCAACAGGAATCTCCTTTCCCTCGTCATTGGATCTGAACAGCAGAAAAGAGACCAATAAATAATACAACAACTGCTGAGATCTTACCTCAGATGTCCAATAAACTTGAATATACAGTTACTGTATTAGTTAACAGAAAGTTTTGTTTTCTATGCCTCATACTCATGCAAGACAGTAAATCTATTACACGATTCCTTCTTTTTGAACAGCTGAGCTTAAAACTGACCATCTTTCTTGCTGATGCGACGTCTCCCAATTCTATAACTATCAAATTCAATGTGGATGTAGACATCATTTCACTGTATTAACAAGAAGCTTACATCCCTAAGCTCTCACACTTAGTATTAATCTAAAAACCAAACAGAGAACAAGCCTAGCACTCAGATGCCTCCCACCAATACCACTAGTGCTAGCAATGATTGAGTACAACCTTCTGGCAGCTAACCCTTGGCAGCGGGTAAGGTAACGTCGGTTGGATCAGATTCATTACCTTCTCCCTTGGCAGCAGTCACATGCATCATAACGGTTATTTTAGTCAAGTGCTGCTCTCCAAGCAATATACTTACAAGGTCCCATTGAATCTGTGAATGTGGTTATTTGGCTCTTCACACTTGAGTTTAAATTCGAACTGTTCTGGGGAAAATCTAGAATTTCCCTGTGAACACAATAAATAAAAATAAGAGAATTTGAAGATAAATCCAATAGCAGGTACATATTTGGTAAACCTACTATATGCTTGCCAAGGCTAATAAGAACCATTCAACGACCCTTACAAACATGCAAATTAAGATTAAAATTTTTTAAACCAGTTTGGATGTTAATCTCTTTCTATACATTTATTTTCATGATCTGTCCAAAACAAATTTCAAAACAGAAATTCAACTAATTTGGAAAATATCTTAAACCCTTTTATACCCTAACATCAGTTTTCACGTTGTCCATTATCTTCTCTATACATTTGCTTTGGTACTGACAAGGAGAATTTGTTTGACAATCGAATGAAAGCTTCTTAGATTTAGGATCATTTCCTTTAGTTTCATGATTGCATTGAATGATTCAGCAATATTACTGCGAGGAGAGATTACTTTTGCAGGGGGATTTACTCTTAGGCTTTCAAAGATTGACCCTTTCAATCCCATTAGGTGATCAAGACAGAGTTTCTCCCCACAATCTTGATACAATATTAAGCAGACAAGTGATGAGAATAAAGAAAATATTATTTAGGTGAATTGTGAATTGATCCAATAGCAAATCTTAAAACCAGCATTATAAGAATGGTATGTAAGATGGTAACTTAGGAGAAGTAATAAATAAATGAGATCTTGGGAGTGAAATGGTTAAAGAAAGGAAAACCATTAACTAGATTTATTCAGCTCAGTATCAAGCAAAAACAATCAAATAGAAATCTAAACATACCACATGAAGTCCTTTCACCACTTCTCTTTGCTTCAAATTGGTTTCTCCATCAAGGTTAGCAGTTTCGATGTGGCAAATAGAATTGTCATCACTTGTGTTAAGTAACAGAATATCTGATGGGACGCTCTCATCACTTCTAAGCCTCACAAAGTCTCCAACTACTACCTTTTTCCATTTGACTTGTTGATATTCCCTAGCCTCACTAAAACATACAAAAAAGAAGGTTTGTAATCACCACAACAATTATATAGGATACATTTCATTTCCACATGGAAAGATACGAAAAGGATTTACATTTGCTTGTGCAGAATGCTTGTACCTGAATTATGGTGAAGCTTAAACAACTGTCTGTTACTGCTAATTGGTTGGCCGTTTGATAATTTTATTTTCACTAGCTGATAATGGCAGGGTTCTCAAGAAGTTTTGATGTAGACGGCTGAAACGCAAAAGTAGGTGGCGGGAGAAGTGAGTACCACAGGCATGAGCCTCTAGGGGGGGGGGGGTCTGGCAGCATGCTCCCTCCGAAAAACTTCAAAATATAGAGGGTTAGATTTGCTGTTTTGAGCTTTGCGGCAAGCAAATTTGGTTTTAAGAAATATTTTTTTTATCAGAGACAACCATAAATTTTACTGAACATCTTTCTTTTCTTGGAATCCTAATAATGGGACCAGACTACACCCCAAAAAAGGCAGTAGTTTTCTCGCCTTCATCTACCTGGCTTTCTGTTTTTCGTGATTTACAGAAATATTGATCAATTCCAGGCTGGCTTGAAGTGGGTTTTCTTTTACTTATGGGTACTCTATACTAATTACATACTAAGAATTCATGCCTTCTTCTAACAGGCTGAACGCTACACCACACTTGTTGATCACAAACACCGGTCACCGGTATTTTCAATTTGAATTATTTGTTTAAGTTGCTTTTGTGGAAAACCTGTGAACTAGCTTCTAGCTAAGTGTTTCTCCACGTTAAACTGTTTATTATTATTATTATTATTAGCGGAATTTTGCAGAAGGTAGGAGGCGCGCATTGGCATTGTGTAATACGTTTTGCTGCTGAAAACGGCTTTCAAGTATTACTCGTTTGATTCACGCCATTTTTAACTTTGAAATATACATGTAGATACAAAATAAGGAGACAAGCTTATCACCGAAAAAGTAGGCGGCTCTACATTTAAAGTAGCCGGTTTTTTAGCCTGCTGCCAGCACTTAATGAGAACCCTGTAATGGTATCTCCTATTGCTGTACAGTTAAATCTCAATTACCCGGACCTTGATTATCTGGATTTCTCGATTACCCCCACTTTTTTTCTGGTCATAATTTTGTCATGGAATTTATTGGTCATGATCACGTCCCCTAGCCATATTCTTTCCTAAACTAGGGCGTTGAAAAGTGAAGTAAAGACAAGTTTGCATGTTTTGCTTTCAAAAAGCAAAACTAGCACCCACATGCATTGTAACCAATACAGAAATTTTGAATGAGATCTAGATTTCGTGCTCTATTGGCTCATTCGGCAACCATATTTTTTTTCAAGAGGATTTGTAAATGTTTTGTTTCACGATTAAATGTCGCTTTCTTAACCCATTAACGTCCAGTGCGCCCGTATGCGCCCATGGGGACCCACACCCTTTCTACGCCCTGTGACATCATCAATTTTAACTCTGGAGCACGAATTTGAGCATGTACTTGAACGGGTTGAAAATATCTTGCAGACGATACCAGAATGAGCGCAATTGAGTGGAGGAGATTGGAGAAATAGCCAAAAAACCGTGTCACTTTGACTGGAAAATCTGCACGAAGATCGTGTTTCACTACCCACCTACCTTTCCGAGCATGTGCTTTGAAAATAATGAGTAGTTTCTGAAAAATCTCTACACCAAAATGAAGCCTACTCAATTTCCAGCAAGTGAGGAGAAACTTTAGGCAAGGAGAGGGGAAAAAAAGGGCAGGAGAAAGAGAGAAAAGTAGAAGTCGTAAGTGGGGCGTGACTTTTCAACCCAAAAACTAAGTCGAAATTTTGCTCTCTGCGCGTGCCCGAGATTTTCAGGCCGCCATTTTGCATTTGGATCGAAAGGCCGTCGAGTGCACGAGCTGTCAAGTGGTTTTTGGTAAGTTAGAGCTTTTAAAACCCCAACAGTGACCCGAAATCTGCTGGACTAGCTTCAAAACACAGTTTTCCACAAAAGCTGCGGCCATTAATGGGTTAATTTAATCATTTTTTGTTCCTCATTAATATTCATATTCTCAATTATCCTGACCCTCGCTTAGCTAGAGTATTAATTTTTGTCTGGTCCCAACAAGTCTGGATAATCAAGGTTCAACTGTACATGTAGTCATTAGCTATATTCTATGGCTTCCACATATCATATTTTAACATGTCATAATGTTTTCAGCCTTGGTCCAAAAAAACTATGAAGTATTATTACATCAATCTATTCTAAATCAAGTGACTTTTGTTGGTTTCTGTTTGATTTCACTTTTGGAAGATGAAACCATTCCCTTGAGTCAAATACTGGCCAACCATGCATTAATTATCCAAACACAACACATCAAATTTTTACACCTAGAAAGATTGGAAGTCAAGCTGCTATTAAAATTGGCTGAAGTAGACTACGTCAACCTGTAATTAATATGTAATTTACTAATTTCACACAAGCATTTTTTTTTCTAAGAAGTCCATTCAAATAAAAAACACCAGGCGTGATTAAATTGGATTAGTAACACATCACAATTTGGAAAATTTGCAGATCCAGTAAGAGAGATCTTTCATGGAATGTGTAAAATTGCTTTTTCATTTTTCCATGCTTTAAATAGAGACTTAGCATCTTATGTTTCATTTTGACGTGATTCTGTGAATTAATAATTTTCTCTTAAATCAGAAGAATGTAGATAGCGGAATCCCGATTTCTCGAACCCTCGGTTTCACGAACCACCCAATATATCTCGAACCAAACCTTGTTTCCCTTGGATTTGCTTCACTTGTAATTTCACCCCCGATTTCTCGAACTCCCGATTTCTCGAACCAATTTGCGTTTCCCCTGGAGGTTCGAGAAATCGGGATTCCACTGTAAACTCTGCTTGAATAGTAAATAGAAGTTTTTGACTTAGGCGAAAAAAAAAACCTTATGGCTTCATAAGTTGATCCTTTGATCCCAAATCTTTGTTATATTTTGAGTGCCACGCTATTTTGACAAACATCTTTTGAGGGGGTAAACTACATTAGCCACGGCCACGGGCAAGCATTACCCTTTCACCAAGCATCATTTATTTCACAGTATCAGAAGGAAATGGATGCAATTTTACTCAAATTACAAGGAAAAAGAAGCTTTGTGTTAACGTGAAGGTTAACTGTAGTTTGGTTTTTTTCCTGCCTTGTCATGAGGACCCGTACTCCGCTCATTAAAAATTACTTAAGTGTGTGGGCAGATGTTTACTTATCAAAAGTCTAGATCTTTGTATATTGTATGTTGCAGTCCACATCATTCAAGCACTGTAATCTCCTGTACTATAATATGTCAACCTAATGAGAGAAATCTTGACAGAGAAAGCCACTTTCCAATATGTCACTCTCTAAACGATTCTAGTATGATATGAAACTATAATACACATACTTAGCTTCAGCTTAGAATATTTTCTTCTAAGCAAGAGATTTGAAAAAGGTCCACGTCGACTTAATAAAATATGCAACTGTGTTAACCCAAGGCCAGCAACAAAAGAAAAAAAAATACCAAATACAAGAAATAAAAATCCTCACCTGTTAAAAACATGGCAGATATTATTATTCACCGCTTTATCCGATTTGTACCTTCTCCGATCTTCATATAAATCTTTTATCGCCGTCACCGATAGGACGAATATTAAAGGTACCATTGCGATGTATTTCCCAAAGGCATTAATTTCAGGAATCAAATTTAAAATAATGATCGCCAAGAAGTAGATGTTCGCAAATCGGTGAAATTGCTCGAATAGGTTCTTTGGAAGAAAGGACCAAAGTGAATACTTGGTGGTCTTGATCGAATTGCCAAGATTGTATTTTGAATGAATGTTGTTGAGACATTCTTTACTTTGGGCATGTTTTGGGACAACCAGCCGGTAACGCTCGCCTAAACTCCTCTTTCTCCTTCGCATGCCGGCAAGTTGAGGTCCAAACGCCCTCTAAAAAAGTAAATCTATGAATTGGTTACATCACAAGGTCAGAAAATCTTGAATCAAACGAATGACTCTTCCACTAGCGACCGTCACGCGAAAGCGGAACTCATCTGACGTTCGTTGACGTGCAGACAAGTTCCCGCGAGCCCGCAATAACTAATATCAGTTGTCGTCAATAATCGGACCTTGTCGGAAACCTCCAGATATCATTCGGAGATTGTGTCGGTGTACGATCCCATGCTCCATAGCGAGCCTTGAACGCCATATTGGTTTGTTTCGTGTTAACGTTAAAACTGCTTTCCAGTGGTGAACCTTCCTTGTGTGGGCGCTTCTGGTTCAAGATGGGTCGAAAATTTGGAATGCTAACTAACGCCAAGAACATAATCACGTACTCCTTGTCTCCATTCGAACAACGTGCATTTGCAGGGATAACGAAGGGGATGGCAAACATGGCCAGACGAGTAAAATCGCAGTTACCGTATCAGCTACCGGCTGTTATCAGTGGAATATTGATCTACACATGGGCAAATGACGACTTTCACAAGCGAAATAGAAAGAATCTGAAAGACTTTGAAAATGACGAATGAACTTTGATACGGATCTTCTTACCTTTACCGTAAAGAAAATATTTTCTTGAAGTCTTGACCTGCACACGCAATTGATAATGTGACCCATAATCGATCAGCTGAAGTTGGACACCGTAACTTAGAAAAGTATTTTTTTCTCGGTGAACTGATGCTTTTGGATCCTTACAATTAATGTTTATGGAACTTTTCTTCTCGAGTGGCTCACTGGAACGTGAATAGTTTTGTACGATGATTTAAACTGTGAACACTTTATATGGTTGAATGTAATTAACATAATTCATGATCACACAATATCTTATCTCTGCTTTCCTTTATTAAGCTTGCAAAACTAAACTGAGTTCTGAGTTCAGAGGCTATTGTTATTTCTGGAAATAAACAACAATGGGGTTGACATTTTGATTATTGTCATTTACAATAATGTTCTTACACACAGCAAACTTTCCTTACAAAAAGGTTGAAGAAAGATAACACAGATAATACCACAAGAAAATAGTCATCCATTTGATTTCTAATCCTTCATTGTCTCCTGTGAATATGGGTCATTTGGTTAGTCAGGTTAGAAGCAGCCAAAGAAAAGAAAGACATTACAACAGACAAAATACCAGTACATTAATCAAAATGCTCAAGATGCCTGTAACATTGAAGTGATCAATGTTACCAAAACTTTGCAAATAAACCTCTCAAGAAGGGTAGTATGTCAACTTAGGATATTTATACTGAATTATTTGTAACTTTTGATGACAGTTTCCACAGCTGGAACCAAATTATACAGTCAAACTTGTGTCAAAAAGTCATCCAAAGGGAATGGCATGAAGATTGCTTAATTAATACAGTTTAACTGCTTAACACAGGTAAGGGTGACCAAGTAAAGGGTGACCACAAGTGCTTCATTGAGGTAAAAATAACAGTAATTAACCCTTTAACTCACAAGATCTGATTTTCAATTCTCACCACTAGTTATCACACTTTTCTTTGTAGATCAGTAACAAGAATTTGGTGTAAGATCAAGATAAAAACTTCAACTGCTAAGTTTGAGTATTCTCATCACCTGTTTCCTGGACAATCTATGGATATAAGGAGAAGATGCATGTTTATCACTTCTGGGAGTTAAAGGGTCAAGGGATGAAAATTTTGGGGACTTTGAACAGCAACCACTTAATACAGGGTGGCTGCTAAAAACAGGTGCAACTGTAATTAGCAACAGAGTGCATTAGCAATTCTGTCAGTTTATTTATAAATTGACTTAGTCTTAGAAGAAACAAACTGTCAAAAACTGTATCTTTGCATCTGTTACATATTCACAATATGTTATGGCTTGTCGCCTGGTAAGATACTGCAATATTTACTCAGAACGTAATCCCCATAGCGCATTGGAAAAGACAAAGAGGGCTTTGCCATTGACTTCTCCAAAGGAATTAGAGCTTTGTCAACAGGAATAGGTGAAATAATGCTGTCAAACCCTGGCTCATAAAACATTGCAACTGAAAGCCTATGACTGGTTGGCGACAGTTTGACCCTGTGGGGAGGGGCCTTGAAAGCTCCATTTGTCCAGATCTCTACCATGTCTCCTATGTTAATGACAAGAGAGCCTGGAACTGGGGGAACATTGATCCACAATCCATTTGTGGTCTCCACTTCAAGTCCACCAACATCATCTTGGAGAAGGACAGTCAGCATGCCATAATCAGTATGTCTCCCTACTCCCCACACGTCTGAGTCATCTTTTGATGTCGGGTGGGGAGGGTAGTGAAACATGCCTATTTGAGCAAAAGGATCATCAGTGAATTTCCTGTCAAAAAATTCCTTTTCCAGGCCTGCAAATAAATGAACGAACACAGAAGTTTGTCAGACATCATTGCTTGGTCTAACTCTTTCTTCCATAAAGTTCTTGTGCGGTTGGGTTGGAGAATTTGGTATTGAATTAAGTAATAATCCCCTAATTTATATTTTTCTCTACTCCCATCAATTGTCTGCCTGATGTTGGATCGATATTATAAGGAGAAATTCTGTCTTGGTCACTCATGGGAGTTAAAGGGCTGAGAAGGAGGAAAATATTACTCGCTTCCCATGATCCCAGCAAGAGAGGGCCATGACAGGCAACCATGAGCCCCTATCAATAAACGCCCAATAAACGCTTTATTCAAATAAAGGTCTGCTCAAGTAATTTGTGAGATTTCGGCCGCCGCGTCTGCGACTTACAAATTTCAATTTTCTACATTAACCAGTTTTAAAGTCTCATTGTGAGGTCACCAACCTAAAAACAGCGCTATGCAGCTCAGTAATTTCGACGCCAAAGTTTGAGTCTTTTCAAAGTACTCCTTTATCACTGCTTGGAATCTTGGGACATATTCATCGCTTGGCCAAGGGTTACAGCCACAGAAAACCCTTTCTTTTCTTCCCTGTGGCACATTGTTAAAGTCACGAAAATAATATATCCCTTCTTTCCACTCAACGCAGCCGTACTCGATGCTCTGCTCTTCTCCTTTTGTAAAATATCCGCGGAAACCGTCACGTCTGTGAATTTCTCCTTTTTTCTCTGTCGAAAGATTAAAAAATTGGCATAGTTTTTCAAAAACTTGCCCTTTTAGTTCTTCCTCGATTCCATGGTTGACGACGTAAAAGAAGCCAAACTCAAGACAAGCTCTTCCAATTGCCATTATCTGCTCCAAGTTTGGGTGGCCATTTTCGAGGTGACCCAAATCGATCACTGGAATCTTTGTATCCATTACTACAAGCTCAGCCAATTTGGAAAGAGGGATACCACCAAATATTTCATTTTATAACAAACTCGATCACAGTGGCAATGTGGACACCGACGTGCGTGACTCTCTGTCGCGCGGTAACTGATCCTTATCTCGTTTTTGACCAATCACGAAATCCTAATTAATCGAACAAAGCTGGACCTTGGATAGTGAATCGCAAAATTTGCGACGTTCCTTCTCTTAAAAGCTGCTACTGCTTTCCGGATCTTCTTTTGTAAAGTCTCCTTTCAAATTAATATAACAATAAGCAATGCAGGCAAACACGCAGAGGCAAAACACTAAACTAGATACTCAGAAACGTGGGCTTCTCCATGGTTTAATTTTCCAAGTTTAGCCGGTGACAACTGTTTTTAAATCGTTGCTTAAGGGTATGCTACAAGTGAATAAAGGCTGATAGTTTCCAAAGAAACTGTTTGGGGTTACGTCGGTGGGGGTAACGAAATAATTTGGATATATAAACTAAAGTTGAGATGGTAAATTGGCCACCGTAACGATTACAAAAGCTGACGTTTCGAGCGTTAGCCCTTCGTCGGAGCTTCGTTGTATGCTACAAGTGGTTCCCTGATCTCAATTTGTTACAATTTGCACAAGGTAATGAAATGAACGGATTTAAGAAGCTCAGGGTTTAGGAATTAAAAGTCCGCGGCGTTCGTATATTCGTATCAAACCTCCCCTTCAGTGCCCCCCCCCCCCCCACCCCTTCCCGGCCAGGAGCCGGACAAACTGTTTCAATTCCTTAAAGCTGGTGAAACTGGTGCAGGAAGACCATGCTGGCTTTTAATACACAAAATAATCGAATGAGTTTCTATGGGTGATGACACTACAACATCCGCCTTTTAAAACTTAGCCTCAAGAACATGCAGATGGAGAAATGGCACTTGACTTAAAACCAAACACACTTAAAAGCAATATCTGAGGAGCCACCCCTATCATCATATCATCATAGGAAGGTCATTAAAGATATCTTGGTCAGAGCTCAACTTTGGGCGTAGAAGTTTAAGCCCGCTAGCGCTTGTAGGCTGGTCAACCCTTTCAGAACAGAACTCATGACAGTCACGCAATACTAATTTGTTGGTCTGCCCATTCCTTCGCGTCCTTTTTTTTACAACACACATGTGGGAAGAACGATGGAAAGTAAAAGAATTCACACTATGGCCAATCCAATGGCCAGATCCACAATAATTGGAAAGTTTTTAACCTTCTGGTAGGTTTATTTGGGCATTTGTTATGTTGTAGAATCCATAATAGGTGATGTTTTGATGGGCAAACTTCACATATCCCAAATGAGCATTAGTTCCAACTTCTGCCAGTCACCGGTCACTGAGTGATTGTTAGTCATTGACCTATCAATCGATGTCATTGGTCTTTTCTAAGTTCCATAGAGTAAAATACAGCCATTTCATTCTAGAATCATTTGGGGATCTTCTGGACCTACTTCATAGCCATAATGGCGACATTGTTGCAACGTGCAAATTCAAAGAACCTGAGTAAACACTCCTTGAACTTTCTACGATTTTGCTCGAACGTGAGAAAGGCACGTAGGATGTTGAGAGAACACGGTTCAGCTCGTGATTTATAAGCTTTCTGAGTGTTCTTCCAACATCCCAAGTGGTTTTATCTCGTTATTGATTCCGGAGAAATGTGTACTTGACTATTGCTTTTATGACATAATTAGTTACATACTGGCTCTATAACCGGATTAAGGTGGCTCGTACCGGTTTTCATCTTTTTGATGGTTTGTAACTTTCAAAGAATACAACTGAAAGACTGACCAAGGCCAGTTAAACACTTTTACGGGGTTGAATTACATAATCATTGGTTATCGAAAAATAAGTGTCATTTCGTCACTAGCAGTTTCCATGGCAACGGTTTCATAGGCTTATTCAGACGCATTTTTTAGCTTGTGGCTTAAATAATTCGAAAACTAACCCGGTGACCCCCTGATTTTTTTCAGTGATTGCTTTTGGCACTTGAAAAGGAAAATGCACAAAGATTTTTAAAAAATTCTACGGAGCGGAATTTCAGAAAATCTACAAAAAGGGCAATTTTCACACATCATAAATTTCCTTCCATAGAATTTTCTAGTTTTTTTTCTGATGATTCCTTTCGACGTTATTATCATATTGGAACAATAAAAACAAGGGGTCACCGGACTTGTTTTCATGCAATAGCTTTCGTCGCGCATTTGAAAATCTGGATTCTATAAGATCGACATTTGCTCATGATCTGTTTTAGCTACCGCTGACAATTGCATGTGCTCGTGCGAGCACCTATGATCTGATGTTTATAGACGTTTACAGCTAAGAAAATCATTAAACAGCCATCAAAGACAGCCTCCTGAGCTCATCCTAAAAATCCTACTCATGACTTCTGGCTATATGATATTATTTTCCTTGAAGTTTCAAAGTCTTCATCCACTTCAGGTAGATTATCCTTCACTTGAGTTCTTCTTTTTTCGCCGTCACAAGATTTCATATCGGTTGAATATGTCTTTTAAATGTGAAGAGAAGCAACCTTTACTCCTCCGAAAATCGTCTTCGTTTTCTTAGTTTCTATCTCCTGCATTCACAGTGGCCGCTCAACACATCAAATACAAGCTCTCAGGTAAACTTCTCACAAAAGTAGAAAAAATTCCACGCGGCGCCCTCTTTGTTTTGAATTTTCATCTTTTGATCTCGCGCTTCTTTCGCACGTTTCTCTCGCGCGCGTCACGCAAGAGTGACCTGTTCCCCGCGCGAGGAAACTGGTACGAGCCACCTTAAGCATCTGCTTGGAAACTGAATTGACCAATCGGACAATGTAATATGTTCATTATGTTATAATTAACAACTATTCACCAAAGTGGAGGTGGTTATTGGTGGATATTTACCGAGCCGCAAAGCGGCAAGGTAAATATCCACCGCTAACCACCGACACTGAGGTGAATAGTTGTTTTAGTATATACTAAAACAGTGAGATAATATACACCACCGTCTTTAATTTGAGTGATTTCTTCGCTTGTCACGAATGCAAACCGGGATGCCATTTTTTCCCAAGTTGCTCGGAGGTAAATAGCAAAGGATATTCGGAGTTTGACTAGCCAATCAGAGTGCGCCTTCAACGCTATCCACTGTTTTAGTATATACTAATAAAGAATAGTATGGGGCTGTAAGCAAATCTTACTGCATGTCATACTGATAAGGTGGGGAAGGTAAGTACTGGAGGTTGTATGATAATGTGCTCAGCTTATTGTTGCAAGCCTCTTCTTATGTTATTCCTAATTAAATATTCCTCTTGAATTTTCTCTTGTAACCTTAATTGAATACTGCACCCTCTATCATTAATACTAAATATACTTTCTCTGATTCTTCATTCACCTCTTAAAATATCATACATTTTAATTGAGGTTACGCCAGGACACCTGTATGAAGTTTCACATGTTAATACTAGTTCTCTCAATTGTCTGATTGATATGAAATGCCTATCTGCTTGATAGTGCATTTGTACCAAATAGAGGTTTTGCACAGCAGCCATGTTGGATGGCAGGAACAATGAAAATATTTTGCATAAGAAAGAAAATTTTTTCCTTGGGAAAAATAATCTATTGTTCCTGCCATCCAACATGGCTGCTGTGCAAAACCCTCTATAAGGAAAAATTTACATGTTGGTCACTCAAAGGAGTTTAAGGGTTAAGTGGAAACTCAGAGAACTCTCAATAGAGTCCAGGGGCCCGTTTCTCGAAAGTCCCGGTAACTTTACGGGCCCGTAACTATGTTTTAAAATCAAAATTTAAAGGATAGGAAAGCAGGTTCGGGCACCCAAACCAGTCCTTTTTGTTTCTTTAGCTGATAGTTTTATTACATCATTTTCAAAACTTTTGAAATCCCCATCTTGAATGCAAACAAAACAACTTTATGGGCCCGTTAAGTTACTGGGACTTTCGAGAAATAGACCCCAGGTAATATAGAGTGACCACTTAATTTGAGTTAAGCCAATGGACTCTAATAATAAACTCTATAATTTTGGGGGGCTAAACAATTGATGACTGCTTTTGGTGTCTAGGTTTATTTACAAAGGTCTTCATTAAGTTTCAGTTTTAAGTTATAATTTAAGAAGGACAAATTTTAGACTTAGCCCTTTACACCCTAACATCAGTAGGCATATTCTCCATACTGTTCTCTATACATTTCCTAAGGTGCTGACGAGGAGAATTTGTTTAACGATCAAAAGAGATACAATCAATCGCTAGACAATTTCATTTACCTAACCATTCTAAGCAACGTATGGCAATCTGTGGTCTTTCCTTACTCTTAGGTAGCACGGAAAGCGTAAAACTCTTGAACAAAAGCTCATCTTTCAAACTGGCAGTCTAAATCCCACAGGGATCAACGAACGCTTTTCATTCCACTAATTTATTCGTGTTTTTCTTGTTGCCATGTTCCAACCAATCACGTAGCTCCATTTTGTGCCTTTAAAAGCACACACAACCCACAATTCCTCTCTTTGCTCTGATGAAGGGCTAACGCTCGAAATGTCAGCTTTTGCAATTGTTACGGTGGCCAATTTACCATTTCAACTTTTTTGATATATCCAAAAGAGTATCTTTAGTCAACGTTCTTTTCCTTTATTCGCTTGACCCTAATGTGTGATTTGAGGGTGAGAATGTAAGGAGAAATTAGATGCTTTTCAATCGTTGGGTTCAAAAGGGTTAAGCTATAATTATGTCTGTAGGGTGTATTCTTAAAGTGACTCCTCCCTAATGCAGGGTTCACTGTCTTTGGTTGAGGAAACTCGGTGTTACTCTCAAAGTAAAATCCTTAAGCTAAATTAGGTAAACTTTTCTCCTCAACTGTTTGACAGCTAATGTGGGGATGTTAATGTGTTTTTGTTGATCTCTTATGGGATTGAATAGATAGGGAAGGTTATTTACATGAGGTCTAACATAAGGTTATTGGTCTATTGTGGTTTTACACAAGCAATGGGCCTTATATATTCTCTATAAGGGTTTTTTGTAAATAAAATAACTGTCCTGCCACTGCTACTTTTGACCCTCTTGACTTTGTTCACAACAATAAATGTGTATATAAATGATTCAGCTAAATTCAAAATAGTTTAGAATGCAATTTTGTTAAACAATGGGTAAACTTTGTTAAAAAAACTGGCCCACAGGGTTTTGCTTTCATCTATAGTGACTGCACAAAAATAGGCCAGGGTGTGTACAGAGTCCATTACTTTAAATTTATAAAAAAATCTTTGTATTCAAAGTTTTTATTTTAATATTATCGTCATTTTTAGGTGGATGAACAATTTCTTCCGGGAAGGATTCAAGCGTCCCCTTGATAATTCAGATATCTATGAAATTTTGCCTGAAGAAGCAGCTAAAGGGCTAGCTGATAGACTTGAAAAGTATGTTTAACAGTAGTTTTTTTTTAATATTATAAATGGTTAAACTCAAAACTACAGTTAATAGATCAGTCCTTTTTAGGTGTATTGATTGGCTAGTTCAGTTGTGATTAGCAAGTTTTAATAACCTTTGAACAGCTTGAGTGACAATTGTGGTTAGGAGTTTATTTTCTAACCATTTTTTTATAAATAGACTGAAGTAAACTAATTTTTTGGTTACTATATAGTATAATTATACTAAAACAATTACATTATATTAAGCTATGCTAATTTATATGTAACATTACATGAAAACTCCTCTCAAATGTGCTATTTTTATTTACAGACTGTGGGATGAAGAATTAAGAGATGCTCAGAGGAAGAATAGAAAACCGCGGCTCAGAAATGCGTTCGTTAAGTTCTTGGGAATCCGCTATTTCATGTGTGGCATTCTTCCAATAATTGAGGTAAGTCTGATCTGTTTTTTGAAACAGTTTGCCACAAAGAAAATTTTAGGTAGTAGAGTTACAATAAAGAGCCTTTGCTGTTCAAATCAATACATGTTTCAATAATGTTTAGCACTTAAGTCAAGTGATTTAGCAGCTGTTGTAAATTTTTGGGTAGTTGTTTAGGTTTAGGTACTGTTTATATGGAGGAGGGGGATGTCAGGTAGGTGAGGTATAACCAGCACGTAGGTGCTGGCTAACCTGCCTGTTCATATAGTCTCTTATTTTATCTTGATCATGTGTACTAGATGCTAGTCAAGGTGGTTGCCTGGTAAGCTGGATAGGGTAACCCATTCTGCTGGGGTCACAATTTACAATCATGTAAACGTCTCAAGATGGGTTAACCCACCCAAGTAGAGTGGCAATCATGATACACCTCCAGGAACTTTACCCCTGAATCCCAGTGTTGTAAGATTTATGAACATATGGACTACTTTTTGACAAAGGCTAGGCTCTTCACTTCAGCTACCTTTGGTCCCCCACCTCCATCCTCCATGAGAATAGGCCCTTGATAAATCATATATAGGTTGTGATTGTTGTTGTAACCAAGGCATTGATGATTGCAACATTTCAGATATTATATCAATTTGAAAGTAAATCCAAATGTTCCTCTCTTAACACCTTCCCTTCAATGATTCCAGTAAATGTTTCTTGGGGTTTCATTTTGTACCTTTGAGTACTCATAGTCCTCAAAAAACCTCCCGTTCTTTTTCTAGCAGTGGACTTAAAAGATATCTACATTGAAAAAAGTAATGTAAGTGCATGATGTGCACTTAATTTTTTGTGTATAACTGCAAAATTTGCCTAATCCCTTTTGCATTTATGAGAAGATTTATAAAATTCTTGAATTTGCTTTAGATCATATTTAATTATTTAAGAACATTGCCAGATGATTGGGATCCTACTGTCCTAGATTTTACTTTGTGCATGGGAAGATTTTAAGATGCCAGGATGTAGATTTTCCTTGTAACGAATTTAGCTTAACTGGAGTGTAATAATTAACTGAGATGTGGCATTCTTGCATTGTTGTAATGTTTATGTTTAAGTAATAATGATATGGGTAAATCAGAGATTTAAAGTGTTTACAGTGACTATCTGTCATCTATTTTGTCATTTTTGTTCAGGAAGGATTGAAAGTCTCAGCTCCTCTACTTATTGGCAGACTTCTCAGTTACTTTCAACCCAATCCAGCCATAAGTCATACAGATGCCTATATAACAGCTGCACTTCTTTCTCTCTGTGCTTTTTCTGAAGGAGCCCTGCATGCTCCAAATTTTTTCATCAATCAAAGATATGGTTTACATTTGAGGTTAGCTACAGGGTCACTCATATATAGAAAGGTCAGTGAACCCAATGCTAAGGGATTACTTTTATGTATTGTAATTTAATAATGATTTTTGGATAAATAATTGTGATGACCCATGATGAGTGTCACTGTGATGGTTAATAAACTTGCAAGTAACCAACACTGGTGTTATCTGTGATCACAAAATGTTTTTACTGGCCTGGGGTAATTAAACTTTTCACCCTTGAATATTGTTTTGTCAAACAACTGGCATGATTGCTTTTCATCTTTCAGGCACTGCGACTGAGTCATGTGTCTTTTACCAAAACAACAACTGGTCAAATAGTGAACCTTGTTACTAATGATATACAAAGACTGGAATCGGTAATGAAAACTTGTGATCTCACTCACTTGTTAAGGAATAGAAGAGATGGAAGAGGCATGGGGAGAGAGTTTATCCTAAAACCATTTTGATGATCTTGGGGGGTTCAGATCAGAATTCAAAAAAGAGCTTGTCAACAAGATGTTGTAAAACCAAAATGAAAGTTTTCGGATCGATTGGTCGGAAGAAAAGGAAGCATCTTAAAGAGCCAATCAGAGGCTAGAGCCAGGATTTTTATTTGTTTGTTAAGTTACTCAAATAAATGCGATAACCAGTTGAAAATTAAAAAGAGTGAGAGAAGAACTAGAGGACTGTTCAACATCTTGGTAATGCACAGTTTTTAAACTTTAATTAAAATTGATAGTTAAAATTACCCTCTTTCTTTCGATAATGAGGTTATAGTGATGCTAAAAATTTAAATAATTATTCTATTTCTGTTTCTTTGTATGATGAGGTTTTTGTTTTCATGTTACAAATAAATAAACAGATCAAATGAAAAGGCAAAAAATATTATTTTCGTTCTGATTGTCAATCTTTTTGTTGTTTTGAAAGGTACCAATATTTTTTCATTACATCTGGGTTGCCCCATTGATGGTTATTGTCATAGCGATCCTTTGCTGGCAAGAAATTGGAATCTTCATCCTTCCTGGAATCTTCCTCTTCCTACTTCTTGGTCCTCTTCAAGTATATATTGGAAGATTTTTTGCAAAAATGAGGTAAATGGAATGCAATATTTTTTAATAGCTGCCAACTTTTTTGCCAAGAGTGAGTCTGTAAGACATGTTTATAATGAGGGCTCACATATGTTGTAACATTTTGCTGATGAAACTGGAGTATGTTCATTCTGTAAGTCTTCATTTTAGGCATGCTTGTGGGTATGATGAATCCCTAGGGTAACAGGTAAAGTTAGCCCTTTGCTCCGACGAAGGGCTAATGCTCGAAACGTCAGCTTTTGTAATCGTTACAGTGGTCAGTTTACCATTTCAGCTTTGTTGATATAGCCAAATTATAACAGGTAAAGGGCTATGTAAGATTTTGTAAGTTATTCAAGAGCCATTTCAACTTTGCTTTATTGTCTATTCAATGCTCTATTTTCTTTATGATGATTTAACACTTGCTATATACTGCGTGATTAAATGAGATGCATGCTCCTGATGCTGTGTTTGTGTTTATAAAGTTAAGTTACAAAATATTTTATAATCATTTTAGAGTGATTAGAGTACAATAGGAATTCTTGATGAGGACTATTTCGACTCACCTTCATCGAAAATGTGCATGTATACTATTCTTTCTTCCTACTATTGAGTTGGTGGAAGGAATAAAGAAGTGGTATTAACATCTAAATTCTGCACACTGGGTTATGGGGACAGACAGGCCTATTGATGAAAGGGTGTTATCATGATGCAACAACAAAATCTGTTGTCTAAGTTACAAGAAAATATACAAGACTGCATAGGTAGTGGAGCAGGGAGGGCAGGGGGACTACAGCCTTATTCTCCTCAAGTTCTATTGCTGACAATATTGCAAGCACAGTATAAACTTAGTTTGGTGAAATATAAATAAATAATAAAATAAAATAAATAAATAAATAAATAAATTATCAAATTGAATGGACATTCCACTGGGTGGCTCTTCTTGTCCACTGCTTCCAGATTGAATTGGAATTTGGAAAGTTTTTGCGGAGGGAGGAAAACCGGAGTACCCAGAGAAAAACCCTTGGAGCAAGGACGAGAACCAACAACAAACTCAACCCACATGTGACGCCAGGTCTGGGAATCAAACCCGGGCCACAGTAATGGGAGGCGAGTGTTCTCACCATTACGCCATCCCTGCTCCCCTGTCACCTAGTCTTATAAAGCTGTCCCATCAGGAAAGTGCTGGGCAAAATTATATGTGGTAGGACTTTTTTCATTTGAACAACTCTGGCTTGTGTTCCAGAAGCTGACTTTAAAAAATTTCTATGGAAATTTGAGTAAGGGTATGTCCTTGGCTTGCCCCCCTGCATCATGTCCTCCTTCACTTCATAGCCCTCCTCTACCTGAATTAAAAACACTCACATGGGAGAATTACTAATAGTATTATGGGAGCTAAAAAGTTCCTTCACTTTCAGATCCAAAACAGCTGTTCTAACAGACGAGAGAATAAAAACAATGAATGAAATTATTACAGGAATGAGGGTAATTAAAATGTACACTTGGGAAGAGCCTTTTGCTAAGCTGGTGGCAGAAATCCGCCGGTATGTGCACATTCTGTACACTCAAAGAAGAGAAAATCTATTATTTATAACCAACATCTAAAAACTGTGTAAACAATTATTGCTGTACTTTGTTGTAGTAATGATATTTAGTTTTCTGGTTGATCTTTGTTTTGTTTTGTTTTGTTTTTTTCTGAAGAAAATGTAATTTTGTCACAACAAATCCAGGTAGTTGGTTGTTTGAGTGGCTCCTTACGTAGACCAGTGTACCACACATACATTTTTTGAACCTTCACTTTAAGGGTGCTTTGAAGAGATGGAGGTAGTGTTACTTATAAGTGGGTCAGAGTCAGCAGCCTTGAGAATTTATTAGCATATACATGTACACTTTTGATCTGTGTTTTGTCAATCAGAAGGAACATTCTTAGTTGTTAGTAATGTTAGTAACACACTTGAGTTTTCTTAACAGTAAATTATGCTGTGGATAAAGTGTAATTACACTATCAGGGGTATGATGATAACTATGTTAGAAGTTATTTTTATTACTACTGGTGTAGTGTGACATTCTTACATTTGTCTTTCAGGAAAGAAACCAAAATGGTGAAGGGCACTTCATTTTATCGTGCAATCAATTGCGCATTTTATCTCTCTGCCTTGGCCATCATAAGCTTGGTAGTTTTTACTGTATATGTGATGACTGGACATATCTTAACAGCGGAGAAAGTTTTTGTCGTTTTGGGACTACTCATGGCTGTGAGGGTTTGCTTTACATTGTTCTTTTCCCTTGGTGTGATGTATCTAAAGGAATCAGCTGTGTCCGAGAAGCGTTTGCAGGTAATATGTCATTGCTGTTGCATACGTTTTGGTCTCACAAATGGTGATGTTGAATGTGGATCAAAAGGTAAACCCTTAAACTACCATGAGTGACCAACTGAAGACAGAATTTCTCCATACGGTATCAATGCAATATCAAGCAGAAAAGTGATAGGAAAAGAGAAAAATATCAGTTAGGGATTGTTACTTTTAATTGATCCAAAGCCAAATTTCCCAAACTAACATTAGAAGGATTATGGGAAAATGGTAAGGGGAATTTTTTTAATAATTATAGGAACTTGATGATAAATGGGTTAAGCCCCAACAGAAGTCATTGTGTTGTTTTGTCAGGCAAGACATCAAACTAGATGTCATTTCTCGTTTTCCACTCAGGAGTGTCAACAGGTATCAGACAATTAAACTGTGTGTTGTGAGGGCAACCTTTACTTAGGTACAAAATACTTCGGGATACAAGCCCACATTGGACTAGCTTTACATCCTGTAAAAGCAATGCGTACAAAAACTGTGTAGAATCTGGTACAGTATTAGCAGTAAGTGTTGTATGTAGATTCCTTTTTAGGGAAGGTGCATCATTGCAAGAAGAAATGAAGGAATCCAAAACTTGGTAACAGTGGTTGTCGAATTCCAAGTTATTCAGTGGAGAAGTACCTGAAATCATTCTGTTTTAATTGGAAACTCAAGTTGATTATCAACTGGAAATTGATGAAATTACTTTTTTTGTGAATGATTTGTACCAGTACTGTAGCGCCCAACTTTTATTAAATTTTGCTATTAAAGGTAAACTCTGTTAACCACCTATCTATATATTCCTAAGTTTACTTTTTTCATGTTTTGTTATTTTGTAAGGCATTCTTAGAGTTGGAAGAAAGAGAGTTTAGTGTGTCTAATATCATTGAAAATGGTGTTGGCAGTAAAGAGGATGTTCCAGTTCTGAAGTTGGAAGGAATCACAGCATACTGGGACAAAGTAAGTTCCTGCTTGATGCAATTGTCACTATACCTACTCATTGACAGACATGTACTTCACGCTTACTCCTTCATTTAATCAGACATTCCACCATATGAAGAAAATTATTTCTGCTAAAACTAAATCCACCTTACTTGACTCACCCTTTCCAGGAAAAAAATTGTCACAGAATTTGGTTATCAGGCTAATGATCATCCAATGAGACTGTTGGGTAAAGGGTAGTAATAAAAATGAAAATACTTTCTTTTGTTTGACACATAGGACTTTAGCTAGGAACCATAGAAAAAGTGAAAGAAGTTATCTGACTATGATTCTTGGAAAATAAAGAGCTACATGACTTAGAGTTTTGTCAGCCAAATTACCTTGTCCATACACCGAATGCAAATATGGCATCCTATTTGAGTTGCCACTGTTCTGGACTCACTAGCCTCGTTTTCGCGTGGAAACACAAAAGGATTATTACAATCATGTGTGAGAGGCTAGTGAGTCCAGAACAATGGCAACTCAAATTGGACGCCATATTTGCATTCGGTGTATGTGGGATACTATTTTGAAGACTTGTGCAAAAGACCAGGAGATGCCCCCTTTGTAGGGGAAACTCTAGGATAACCTTAGAGAGTTGGTATATTTGGTAATATTTCACTTCTCTATTTTATCTTTAGTTATTAACCAGGCAAAGATGTCATTCCAAAAGACAGAATCTTGATAAAGAAATAGCATTTATTGTAATCCAATGCTTACAAGTTAAGCAGGGTTTGTAGATGCTGCTTAATGGTAGCTAGGGAAATATTCCGAGTAAACCTGCGATGTGTATTTGTATTTGCTGGGATTTCACAAATGATGTAAATGTATAAAGCATAATAATTTTTTTTTTTCAGTCTTTAAACCCCACACTGAAGGACATTTCTTTAGAGGTAAAGCAGGTGGGTGGTTATCAACTTCACTTGAAGAATAACGTCTATAAGCACATCATGACAACATGGCATATTGAATAAGTGGCACAGCCCACAGGAGAAAAATGGAGGAATCCAAGGGAGGTCCACAAGTCTTGAGCAAGAACCAAGAGCAGTCCACTACACTGTAGTGCATCTAGCAGGGCGGTATGCAGAGCCACATGGCCTTTTGTGATTCAACTTGAGGCAATGTGGGCAGGCTTCAGACAGGAACTTTATTATGTTGTTTTTCAGTAAAAGCATGTGCAAGGCTGAATAAGCCAGCAGGTTTCTCTTTTATTAGCAATTAAATGGTTGAGGTGAAACTATAGTTTGTTTCTTTTGATAAAACAAATTACCGTATTTTTGTTATTACCTGATACTTGATCAATTAGGTGTGCTTTAGGGATAACAATTAAATGTGTTAAGACTTTTTTTTATTTATTTATTTTTTTTCAGGGAGAGCTTCACATTGTTGTTGGGCCAGTAGGTTCTGGAAAGGTGACTAACAATTTGATTTACAAGTTATTCCAACCTGTAGTCTATTTTACATAATTGGTATCTGACCAAGCACAACTTCATGTATTAAGCTTTTTTATCATAATGATTGTACAACTTGCTAATACATATGTCATTTTGTTTTCTTTTTGTCCTTGTCATTCCTACGTGTACAGTCTTCACTTTTGATGACTATCCTTGGTGAATTGCCAATTTCTGAAGGCATTAAAAAGGTTCATGGCAGAGTGGGCTATGCCTCTCAACAAGCCTGGATATTTAATGGAACAGTGAAAGAAAACATTCTGTTCGGCCAAGATTTCAATGAGGATCGTTACCAACAAGTTATTGAATGTTGTGCTCTGCAAAAGGTAATTAGGAATCACTTATTTGATGACACTGATATTGCTTCTTCCGTGATATTGCTTCTTCCTTGAGTAGTCCAGTGGTCAGTGTGTTGGACTCTGGGTCGGTTGGCCCGGGTTCAAGTCCTGGCTGGGGTATGACGTTGTGTCCTTAAAGTGTATATGACATGAAATTTTTTTTTTTGTTTTCTGCTAGTTCGATATATATAACAAACGGTTCGAGAGTTAAAAATCGTTGAAAATAATTATAAATACATAGTTTTTGTTTAAACTACGCGCTAAGTTGGCTTGAAATTTGTCCCCTCGAACGCGCGGCCAAAAGGTCACGTGAACTTTACCTGTGACGTCAGGTTGTTTGACTCAGTAGACCACTTTCATAAATGGCTGCCGCATTACAATTCTTTTGTTTACATATAAATTTGAAATTTGTGAAACGATAGAATTGAGCGAGTAATCACAGCGTGTTACAAGGAAAACACTGAAAGTTGTTGACCTTGCCAATCATAGGATCAAACAACCTGACGTCACGAGTCCCAATTCTCGGCCCAGTCTCCGGGAACAATTTTACACATAAATTTAGCGTGTTTCGGGCGCTAAAAATCGACCAAAAAAATTGTTTCATTCATTTTAAACTCTCAAACCGTTTATTATACACATGGAACTAGCTATCAACGAAAAAAAAAATTTCGTGTCATATACACTTTAAGCAAGATGTTTCACTCACATGCTTCGTCTTCTCGGATAAGAGGTAAAGCCGTAGGTCCCATCTCCTGCAGGGTTAGGGGTAGGAGACGTAAATTTCCCATGCACGAGGTTACTGTGTAGTGGATGTCCTCCCCGGGGTGGGATGGGTGGGAAGATGAGATCGCTACATGGACTGAAGGCTGCCAGAGGTGCCAGATAAAAATGCTGACGTCCAATCTCAACCTTACAATACTGTTAAGCGCACCTGAATATATCCACATAGAAGTCTGCACTGTATAAATGTAAATGAAAAAAAAAATAATGAAAAAAATTCTCTCTTTGAGCTTTGTCTACGGGCCATTAATTGTTCTGGGTTCAAACATGTCTTAGAAATGTTTCCATTCATGGAATATTACAATAGTTATTGCAGGTCTGAAAATTATTCTTTCAGGTTGTGATCTTTCAGTAGTTGATGGAGAACATGAATGAAAACTAAACCATGAAAATGCTTGTAATAATTAATTTTTTTAAAAATTAGTCCAAAGGGGGGTAAGCCTTGTTGTATAACTGTAGATGTTTTTGGCTTATTCATCTGACATTGGATCTACAATGTGATTGTACTTGCTGCATTTATAAGTACAGTGGAACTCTGCTAACTCAAATTTCCAAGAGAAACAAAAAATGGTTTGAGCAGGAATTGAGTTAGCTGATAGGAAATGACTGAAAAACTGGGTCAAGGGAAATCAGATGTAATTTGAGTTACCAAGGGGTTCAAGTAATAATGAAGTTAATCAATTACTAAGTTCAAGTTAGCCGGGTTCCACTGTACTCTAGTGCTGAAGTCTAAAAATTGCCAATACAATATTTTGTATTTGAAACTGTAGGACTTGGAGCTTTTCTATGATGGTGATTCAACCATTGTTGGCGAAAGGGGTTTGGTGCTTAGTGGTGGACAGAAGGCTCGCATTAGTTTAGCAAGGTGAATAGGATTGCTTTAATGATTTATTTTGTGAACCCTTTACAACCCTTTATCTCTATATGCATATTCTTCATACTGTTCTGTATACATTTCCAAAGGTGCTGACAAGGAGAATTTCTTCAACAATACCGAGCTTTTTTAGTTGCTGATCATTTCCTTTTTTCTTGTGACCTTAATGTGTGATTCAGGGCTGTTATCATATGATTTGTCTGACCCCGCTCATGCAATCCCATAAAAAACCATGGTGAAAGCAGAGGTGTGGAGGGCCAGATGGGTTGATGTGAGTCAGTCCAGAAAAGTTGTCTGGGCCCAGTGTACTTGGACAGCTTTGTTGCAAAAATAAAAACATTTGTTCACTGTTGTTGCAAACAATAAGTGATAGTAGTGAGCAGAAATGAGAAATGTTGTTTTGATTACCTGTGAATTTCTTTTTCTGACTCAAAAAAATAAAGGAAAAGTTCTCGTTGAAGAATCTTTTTTGTGGTTTTCCCACAAATTCCAGTCTTTCATGTCCTATTTAATTTAAAACAAAATTTTTGAAATTTTCAAAACGAAGGGCAATGGTCATATGATAAAATGCTTATTGATTGTGTTAGGTCAGGTTGGACAAGGAAATATTTGGCTCTGGTTCACGACACACGGACGTTGCTGCACTTGGTTGGTATGTCATGACCATGAGCCAAATATTCTCCTGTCCGGCCCTCCCGCTCAGTCAATAAGTGAACCGTCTCAGGTATTGTAGTGACTTGCGTTACACACAGGAATTGAAATTCTGAAATCAACCCGAAATGTAGATACTTTCTTCTGTCCACAGTTATTTTAACATGCCTGCTTCTATCTTCATGCATTTCTGTATCATTTCGGTAGAGCTTATCGGAGTGTCGATGTTTCACGTTGTCACTTGAGAAACAACTTCTCCTGTCCGGCCCTCCCACTCAGTCAATAAGTACATGATGTTAAGGTGAAATCAGATGCAAGTCACTCTTTGGGGTTAAAGGGTTAATTCTTTATTGCAGTTGCAAATGTTATTGCAAGCTTCATTTCTGCACAAATGGTTTAAAGTTATTTTAGGATGTAGGACATGCTTTCAACATCTTGAAAAATGTAGCCTTATTTATTTATTTATTTATTTTTCAAATTTATGACTTACTGACATTTAACCTTCTTTGTTCTCAACCATCATTGTTCCCCTTCAGAGTATTTTTTCCACTTCAGTGTCATTCCATCAGGTTTCATTCCAGTAACTGACAGCTTTCAGCAACTTAGAAAGTAACTCAAAATGTTGGGCATAGCTCCATATTCTTTATTTATAGAAGTGATGTTGCTTTTTGGAGAATAGACTGCTGTACTTAGGAATGATTTGTTTTATTAACAGCTATGAATAGCTCTGCCTAAATGTACTTAAGAACAAAAAGCGGTAACTGCAATGAAATTTTCATGTTGATGTTTGTAATGCAGGGCCGTTTATCATGATGCAGAAATCTACCTCTTGGATGATCCTTTGAGTGCTGTAGACACACATGTTGGCAGAGAACTTTTTGACAGGTTTGTTGCCTTTAAGGGTGGCTTCAATAGAGACAAAGTTAGAGTTAAAACTGTTTTGGATTGAAAAGTGGACACACAAGAAAGTCATGAGCTTGATATGAAGAGAGTCTGAATAGGGGAGTTTAAAGAACTAGCCAATCAGAGTGTCAGTTCTCAGTTGATAAAAAGAAACAGTTATGATCAGAATTTGTATCCTGCTTCTGATTCTGTTGGTTTAATTTTCACCTAATTGTGACACTCTTTGGCCTCTGTTCACAAAGTAAATGGAGCAGTTTTTCTATGGCATTTCATTTTCTCTGACAAAGCTTATTTTTAATTTATTTGTGAAAAGAACTGGCAAGATAATTGGGGGGGAGGGGGCATCTTCAAATAAGTTTTCTTTGATTGTTTGTAAACTGCTGATGCAATACAGCCAAGTCCCCCGAAAAGTGTTCTGATGCACATTTGATCATATCCACATGTTAAATTGTGCAATACAAATATTAAATTATTATTATTATTATTATTAGTTACTTTGGATCGTTTTTTATGCTGTTGATATTTTTACTGTAGAGGATTTTAGGGAAATTATTGCTAAATAAAGATTATTATTATTATTATTAGTATTAGTATTATCATCATACAAGCCATGGTAATATAAGCTGTTCTTTTTCCAGATGTATTCTTGGTTTATTAAAGGATAAATTCTGTGTACTGGTAACTCATCAGCTACAGTACTTAAAGGATGGTACCTCAATATTATGTTTACAAGAGGTCTGTATCACAAAAACATTTTTAAATTGAAAATTAGAAATGCAACATAACTATCTGTAAGTGCCTAGCACTTGTCAGAACTAGCTGGTCAGACTAGTCTATTTAGTGTTCCTTTTTTGGAAATTTTCATGATTTTCAAAGTTCTTTGTTCAGAGAAATCTGATTAAAACTACATGTATTGACCAGAAAACATTTTTCTTGAAAAAAATTAAATATCTCTACAATGATATGTTGGAGTTGTTGTTGTTCTTCGCTTGTAAACAGAGGAATACTAAACAGCAAAATGTTGAATTTAACAATTTATGTTTTCAAGGGTTTGGAAAATGGCCTTTATATTGATGGTGCCCTCTTGTCATGTTACTTACCTTAATGTTTTATAATTACTGATTATAATCACCATACTGTTCAAAGTTTATACTTTTTAGTCTCTACATCTCCTGTTCTGACAAAACTATGTTGTTCGATCTGCCACTTCATTTACCTGTAAAATTCACCGATTGTCATTACGTGCATTTATGGGCAGCCTGTTATGGTATAGATGAGTGTTTAGAATTCGCTGCTATCTTTTGTCTAAATTCTTTGAAACTTTTTTGTTTGCAGGGCCGTTGTATAGGTCAAGGTACCTATTCAGACTTGGCCAATTCTGGTCTTGATGTACAGTCACTCGTCTCTTTACCCGAGTCTGATGATGACAGTATCATTGAAGCTGATGATATTAAAGTAAAGGAGAAGAAAGAAGATAACAACACTCAATCAACTGCTCTGAAAGCCAAAGTAAAAACAATTGTTTTTAACTCTCTTTTGTTAATTACTAAGAGATAGCTGGGAATTGTTGGAGTTTGCATGATACACAAGTGTGTTTCTGTCTGTTCAAAACAACCGAGTCTCTTGGCTTCATTATTTTTCCATGACTTTAAAAACAGAATAGTGATATAGTAACTATTAGTATAATTGTTGTGGTGATTATAAAGATGCGGATTGCATAATATCTCGCTATAATCACCTCCTGCGAGGTGATTATAGCAGGGGTACTAGATTTCAAAATGGCTGCCTCGTGTTATGTCCAACTTATGTCAAAAGATGCTACAAAGTTTTGCGTAACACTTTTCACATGAACGATATGAAGCTTTTGCTGATTGAACTAAATACACCTGTTAAATTCCAGCTTATCTCGATACAAGTGGTCAAAAGAATTGTAACAGAATGGAGTCAACAACAAAACGAATCTACAACAGAATTCAAAAGCGCCTGGGCAACTATACGAAAACAATTATTCGCCTCAGGCTCGGTGCGGAGTGTTGAATCAAACAAATGAGTCTTGCAGGTGGACTGCAATTTTTGGCAACTGCAGAAAATAAGCCTGAAAATTCAAGCTTTGACAGGATTCTAAGCCGAGCCTCCTGCGAAGATTATTCCTTTGCTTGAAAGCAATGTTATTATGTACAGCTGAAAGGTTAAAGAACTCTTTACACTCTAACTTCAGTTCGTATGGTTATAAGTTGAGTTAGTTATCTTGCCCAAGAACAAAAAACAGTGACCTTTAGCCAGGGCTTTAACTTAAAGACTCTTGATCCAAATAACAGTATGCCAGTGGTCTACCACTAATAGATCAAAGGTCTGATGCGAAAAAAATAGTTATCAATCATTTGCTACTCTTTGTTAATAGAATTCGTCTGAAATAAAAGCCCCTGAAAAAGAAGATCGCCATACTGGAACAGTGACTTGGAAAGTATACTTTGATTTCTGGAGGGCGGGTGCTGGATTTCTCAAGGGAATGATTCTGGTATTACTTGTCATTGCCACCCAGGTAAGTTGACTACTTTTTCTTAAAGAATAATCCTTTAGTATTACACGTGCACAGTTTTACAGGACTTGAGGTCAACTTGCTGAAGCGGGGGGGGGGGGGGGGGGGAGAACAAGGCGGGAAAGTTAGACTTGTCTTGCTCGGTCTGATAGTAAATCATTGCACAGAATTTGTTTCACCTTGTCTTTAGTGGAGAAAGCCACACTAAAAACCAACTTACTGTGAAGCTTAAGCAAATGCAGTTAGACTAGATATGGCAGGCATCTAGCACTGTCCTTCGACTGTATTATCAGATGACTTGTTGCTCATCATTTGGATTAAAAGATTTGTAGATGCAAACAAAATTGTTCATCTGACGAAGCATAGATTGGGCCTGGCTACTTCTGAATCATTGGAAAGATTTGTTAATCCTTTACATCCTAAAATCAATATACATATTCTATAGGAAAATTCATTACTAGACAAGGGAATTCCGTATTAAATTGAACGCGGAAACCGATATCGCACGAATCGCGAAGCGATGACTGTGATATCGGTTTTCAAGTGTAATTTAGTGTGGAATTCACGAGTGAAGTAATGGATCTTCCTCGAATCGCATAACTGAATAAAAATGAGAAAAAAAACGGAAACAGCTTTACTTAAAATTGTTATGTATATGTGCACGATCCTTCGCAGTAAAGCACTATTTAAGCAATAGTGAAAATCAGACCTGAAAAAAATTCAGGCCTGTACGGGATTCGAACCACTGACCTCTGCGATACTAGTGCAGCGCTCTACCAATTGAGCTAACAAGCCAACTGGGAGCAGGCCATCAAATTAATTCGACATAAACCCGTAGATGATAAATCAAACAACAAACATATGAAATACGTATATATGAACTGCGGTTATGAAACGTATATGTGCACGATCCTTCGCAGTAAAGCACTATTTAAGCAATAGTGAAAAACAGACCTGAAAAAAATTCAGGCCTGTACGGGATTCGAACCACTGACCTCTGTGGTTTATGTCGAATTAATTTGATGGCCTGCTCCCAGTTGGCTTGTTAGCTCAATTGGTAGAGCGCTGCACTAGTATCGCAGAGGTCAGTGGTTCGAATCCCGTACAGGCCTGAATTTTTTTCAGGTCTGATTTTCACTATTGCTTAAATAGTGCTTTACTGCTAAGGATCGTGCACATATACGTTTCATAATCGCAGTTCATATATACGTATTTCATATGTTTGTTGTTTAAAATTGTTATGTTTACGTAGATGCGAAACAATATCACTGAGCCTCGTTTACAACTCGCAATTCCACGCTAAATACCTCGCTTCATTAACCAATCTGAATGCGAGATTTTATTCAATGATGCGATTCTCTATAAAATTCTTGATGCGTGTCTAAAGGTGCTGATAAGGAGAAATTGTGTAAATGTAACTTACTAAGTAACTTTAGTTGTGTTTTTCTAAGTGCCTCTTTAGTTGGTGATCATGTTCTTTATTCTCGTGACCTTAAGGTGTGATGCAGAGGTGATATTGCAAGGAGAAATTAGACAGGGGTAAAAGTAAAACCCGTGTCCGTTGCGACATTGGTGAATATCTGTAGTGGTTTGCTGACTCTACTTTGCACGTTTAGGTGAACGAAGGTGATTGGAGTTGTTTAATGATTCCGATATGGCTTCCCTCATGCGGTTGTGGCATCGAAAATGGCTCAGATTTATATCTTTCATTGGCACACATTATAGACCAGATACAGAGGTCTGATAGTTGAAAATATTGAGAAGCAGTAGCAAGGAAAGTTATCAACAACTTTTCTTTAACTTATAGGCCGTAGTCATGCTTTCAGAATGGTGGCTCGCTCGTTGGTAAGGTCCCGATTTAATTTGAAAGCCTCTATTAACATCAGATATTCAGAAAGTTATTAGTTTGTCTCAATTTACCATAACATCATTAGAAGGGTATTAACTACAGTCACGTTGGTTTTGCCCTTTACTTAAAGACCGCCATCAAAAACTTATCAGAGAGACTGAAATAAAGTTATTGAGACTCCTCAAGGACGAAACAAGGGAGGGTCTTGGGTGCCCAAGGGCCTCCCCTCCTCCTTTGTATATAAAACTTTTTTGGACTCGTTAAGTTAAACACGACGGGGAAGTCGACAGGACAGTCTAGGGAGTACCATCTGTTTGACACAGTATGACCCCCCTTTGAAAAATCGTGACTGCGCTCCTGCCCTTGGATGTTCTAGTGCTGAACATGGAATTTAGTTGTTTTGTATGATGAGGAAACAACGAGTTTATAATGGTGACGTTTTCTATGCGTCTGTCCTCCAATAGATCACGAGTAAGAACCAATCAAAATGGGAGTAAAATTCAGCTTATTATATAAATGATGACAGAGGATTTGCGTGATTGAGGGCCGGTTATTTAAACAAAGTCTATTCGTTGTTTAACAAAATCGCGCCAGTTCCAAACTATCTTGAATTTAGCTGAATCTTTTATCTAAACGTTAATTTTTGTGAATAGTGTCAAGGGGAGCGAAAGGTAGCAGTGGAAGGTCATTTATTAAATGAAAACAACCCTCTTATAGAGAATACGTAAGGCCCACTGCTTGCGTAAAACTGCGGTTTGGGCTAGAACTCGTCTTACTAACCGGCCCTAAATGTTTGCTGTTGCATTTCAAATTTCAGGGCAGATGAAGAGGAAAGACGCGCCTTCGAAGCCGAAACTCTCACGAGTAACTCAACAAGTCAAGAGATGTATCTTGATAAATTGAGGAAACAGAACATTTCTATATATGCTGGCCTCGTGGTTGGAACATTCCTCCTAGCATATGCTAGTGCAGGTGCCTTTCTCTTCATTGCTGTGTCTGCATCTCAGAACCTTCACAATAACATGTTCAGAAAACTTCTTGGTGCGACAATATATTTTTTTGATACAAATCCTGCAGGTAAGGTGTTCTTGGAAATGCTGAATGGTAAATGTTTTCTATACTTTCAGTCAATTTCTTTCATAGCATCCATGAGATGGAAATGATTTTTTGGAAAAGTAAAGTATCTGATGTCAATAAGATGGCGTTATCAACACCAACGTTAATTTTTTCGCCTGGCTTTACGAGGATAATTTTTGAAAAAACTCATAGCCAATCTAAAACAAAGCAGGATGCGAAGTCTTTCATGAGGAAATAAGTCCCAATTCTTATGCAAATACCACTTAGCTAATTATAGTCAAAGGAGGTTTTGCACTTTGCCTAATTTTCAAATCGATGGCTTTAGAACTCAGAGACAGTTAGCTACAACACGTTAGGCCGGTTGCTTGTGGTCACTCTAAGTTATCATGGGCTCCTTAGGACATTTTCTCGTCTTTGATTGGCCGATCTGATCACCTTGCTTGTCATATAACTACACTCTGACGTAAACCGTTGTGCAGTAAGTGATTCTGAACCCGCAGTTTGTAAACACAGCGGTCAAACGCTTACGGATGTGCGAACTTTGATAGTAATGGCTAGTCAGGCTGTCGAACCAAGTGTTCTCATACGAGTAACAAACAACCACTTAAGTCAGTATGTCGCGGTGTTTCAGTAGCGTAAAACGCTTTGGGTAAATCCCAAAACAAAATGCTTAATCAACAGGATACCCGTACTTGAATAAACTTGGTTGCCTTCCCTTTTCAGGACGAGTGTTGAACAGATTTTCAAAAGACATAGGTCAGATGGATGATATGTTACCTTACACATTTTATGATTATTCTCGGGTAGGTGCATGTCATCGTAACATCATAGGTAATGGGGGGAGATAAAATGGGGTAATGAGTAGAATATTGCTTGGGCGGTTACATTTTGGTTCATTTCCAAGCTGTTGTCTGCTTAACAACAACTTCAAAATAACGTATAAAGAACACAGGGGGCTAACATTTACTTGTCTCCATTTGGAACTCGAGGGTTTATTCACAAGGTCAGCGGAAGAGAGCTGCTGATCAGAACGGCCTTTCATAACAAAGGTTTACATCATCATTATCCAATGGGCACTCAAAGTAAAAACAGAAGAACTTAACGGGCCTATTAAATTACCGGGACCTTCGAGAAACGGGCCCCTGTTGATAAAGTATGGGAGAATTCTGAACCACCATCCAGGCGGGTGATTTTACCAAATAGGGGAAGATTTCAGGCGGTTGCAGACTACTCCTCAATTCGTTAATTTCGTAACTCATTTTCTCTCCCCAACATAGCTGATGCTGCAGGCATTTGCAATCCTCATGCTGAATGTGGTGTTTATGCCATACTTGCTGGCAGCAGCTATACCCATTGTGGCTCTGTTTCTGTTCATACGTTACTACTACTTAAAGACCGCCAGGGAGGTTAAACGTATCGAAGCAATGAGTAAGTTTAGAATCGTCCTTCATCTTGCTATTTTTTTCTTTCACGTAAGCTAATTTCTATGTAGAGGGGCTTAAAGTTAAAGATATTTGAAAATAATATTTATCAATGACAGTGAAGTATCGAAACAAAGTTGTAAACGATTGAAAATAGAGTTCTTCCGTAGAGGTTTCAAAAAGCATTTTGTTTACTCATTCACCAGATTTTAGGATTTCTCCGTGCTGACAAGCCATATAAAAACAGAATGACATGGAAGAGGCTATCTATGGATTACCGCGAATCGTCATTTTTCAAGGCATTCGGGGGGGGGGAGGGGCGGCGACGCACGGATGATCTTGTGACCAAGATAGACCTGGTATATGGGCTACCCCATTAAAGAGTCTTCTGTAGCTCTGAGGTAGAGCTTTGCACCACGAGGTTTTGCGTTCAATAACGTGTGGGTGACTCAGCTGTTTGAACTGCTGCACACTTGTGACAAATGATTGATATCTGCTTAAATGTTCCACTCTGTTCTGTTTCCTCTCTAGACCGGAGTCCATTTTATTCGCACATATCCACCAGTCTCCAAGGCCTGACCACTATTCGAGCTTACAGAGCAGAAAATCGATTCAAGAATCAATATGATGTGTACCAAGATGAACATACAGCCGCTTGGTTCCTGTTCATGACTGGATCACGGTGGCTTGGAGCCAGGCTCGATTTCATTTGCACAGTGTTTATTGCCTCAGCAGCATTTAGTCCACTTTTTTTGGCTGAAGGTGGAGTTTGTAAGTGACCTTTTTGGCCATTGCTCGTGGGATTATTTCATCAGCTCACTCTTCCCAAGAGGGGAGTTTTTGTTTTGGTATTTAGACAAACTCTTAATCCTCCTCAATTTACGGAACGTTTGTATAAGCCGGCGCCGTTACGTGTTAATGCCTCACGTAAACTGGCTAAACGAACCCTTTATCAAATTGTTTTTACCAATCTGAAACACCGCTGAGGTCTGGCTAGCAGTTCTGAACCAAACTTTATTTGCCTTATGCATTGTTACGGTATCTCCCAACAAACTTCATGCGATATTAAGTTAGAAGCGTCTGAATCCTTTTTAGGCTTATCCAGGACAGTATGATTCATAAGTATCACCTATTGGTTGACGCCTTTCTGGATTGCATTGATTCTTGCTCTGATTCACGAGTAAATCACAGAGTTTATGCTCATCAATCATTAATTTTGTGGTGTGTTCTTGTGGAAATGTATTCTCGAATTACAGTTCCAGCATTTGAATGTTCTTTTTAGTTATGTCTGCAGGAATAGTTGGCCTAACCCTGACTTATGCTAAGATGTTAACAGGAGGGTTTCAGTGGTGTGTGCGACAGAGTGCTGAAGTAGAAAATCTGGTATGTGGCACACTTCGAACATTTCGAGCTCGTACTCTTTTCAGCCAATGTATTCTTCAGAAATCCTATATTTTTTCTCCGCTCTATGAAATACCGATGGAGTTGGTTCCTCTAATAGGACGGTCACTATTTATCACCTTAGTGGGGCTGGGGGGGTAGGAGGATTTTAGTTGTGTTACCTGATCGTCCCATAAGGTAATGAAATATCCCTATGATCTCCCCAACCCCCCTCATTGGCAATAGCGCTTTATACTAATGACGTCATGAAATTTTAGACCCCCCCGCGTGACTCAGACAAACAAACTCCATTTCTTTGAGAGCCACAAGGGAAATGGCGAGTAGTTCGCTCATTCCCTTACAGTTCTGACCGAGGAGGACGGCGTTCCTGGCTCCAAATTTGAAAGAGAACCTGAAGAATACACTTTAGACCAGCTAAAATGGTGGTTAAAATGTAAGGGCTTAAAATTAAGCAGTAAACGAGAAGATCTTGTACAGACTGCGAGATGCGGGAATTATCACACCCTTGATCCGGCAATCGATCATGGAAAATGGTTTGCTGCTAAAGTTCTTCAAGAATATTCTGATGTAAACAATGTAAAAAGGGGGTTTACAGGCCTATACGACTCCCCAGCGCGTGTTTAGGATAGCCTATTCAAAGTTTGGCCCTAAAGAGTATGTCTTCGAGCGATCGCCCTCTTTTGTAAGATACGAGCGGCGGATTTTTGTATATTTCGCTCAATACTGGTTGTGTTTCTATTAAATGCCAGTTCATGTAGTTTATGTAATTAATGTTCATGCAGTTGTCATTGAATAATTTCTGTTTCTTTGACGCTGGATTTTCTCTTTCTTTCGGTGCTTTCCTCTTAGGAGCGTGTGCTCAACTTACTTGCGCTGGTCTTAGATTTGCCTTCAGTGGATCGGGAAATTAGGCTGTTGGACCTTTTTCGCCGGGCCAGTGAAGAGCACAAATATAACTTAAGTGTTTCTTGGTTTTTTTTTCTCCGTAAAAAACTCGCGCGAAGAAGCCACTGGCCAACGCTTGCACTTTGCCATGTCTCGCGAAGGTTTTGGGAAAGGAATGAATACTTTCTTCCCCGATTCCTTTCACTCTTTGAGTGATTTTGGCCATTTATCAACATGTCTTGATTCTGTCTTACACTCACCCAAACAACAGTGTTTGGTACCAACCATGCCGCTTCCTTTTAGAACGCCAAGTCATTTTTTGACGAAATGTTCCGTCGTTTTGTTTTAATTTTACAGCTCTCGCTCATACGTTTCCTTAAGCTGGTCGCAATGTTTGTCTAAGTCTGTGCGGGGGGTCTCATAGGTTACACGTAACATAATCTATTTTTAGTATAAAGCGCTATTAGTCTGCACTCAATTTTGTATAGCCCCCTTTCCTTTGTACTCTTTTGGTGACGACTGTTTCTCCCTCCGTTTCTCCTAAATACCATGCGATCTCCTCCCAAAAAGAAAAATCCCCTACTACCCCAGGCAATAGATAATGACTGGTTCCTCACCTTGTATTGAAATTTCAAACGAAAAGACGTGTTACACATTGTAATAAGAAATTGCAGTAAGTAGTTAGTACTAGCTAGTAAGTGGGGATAAAATTATATGGTTTTTGAAGCACACTTCTCCTTTAATTATGTTATTTTGAAAAGGCTTGGGTAAGAAATTGTTCATGTGTGAGTCCCCACGGGGATTCTATCTTCAGAGTTTTCAACTTTATGCAGGGATGCTCTCTCGCAGATCCCAAGATAACTCATTTTCATGTGACAAGCTTCCATCGTCTCGTGGGAAGGAGGAATAGAAAGAAACAATTTTTGAGCTCACTTCTCGCAAACACAAAGAGGCCTGTCATGAATTCCAATTTTATTATGCTGAGTGTGCAGTACACTGTATTGCCAAAGAAAGAGCCTCTTTACCTCTTGTAATTTCTCTGGACACTTTGAAATGGAATTCATTTGTTGTCTTACAAGTCTTTGACGCTGTTTCCTATTGTCCTTCAGATGACCTCTGTGGAGCGTGTTATAGAATACTCCAGGTTGGAACAGGAAACCCAATCTCACGACAAAACTGTTTCAGTACCAGATAGTTGGCCTCAGTACGGAATCATTACATTTGAAGGCTTTTACTACAGACATCATCACACAATGCCTCATGTCTTGAAGAGATTAAACTTGTGCATTAGGGCGCAGGAAAAGGTACTTTAGTTCCAAAGATTGTTTTAACTGCTTCGCACCCAGATGCCTCTTAGTTAGAGAGGAAAAAAAAACTTAGCGCGTCAGGGTGAGATGGGAATTCGTCTCCTCCTTCTTTCCACTCGTGTTCATTCTCGTAACCAGTAGTTTAACGTAACTCATCAGTACATTGTGAGAGGTAGGCTTTTCACGTTATAGAAAATTATCTAAAATCTATGGAAAACCCTGCCTGTTGCTTCAAAGATGGCGCTTATCATGGAAGCAAGAACACTGTAATCAGCATCCAAAATCTAAACACTTTAAGTCAGTTATATGAATAAAGCCTTACTTAGCCCGAAGTTTTCAGGTAATCAGTATTTCTCAACATCCCTTGAAAATAGGTTATTTGGAGGAAGTGTGTGACAGTTTGACTAAGATGAAGGCGTCTGGGAGTGGGTGGGGCATATTAGAGGGGCGTCTTACTGAAACGGTGCATAGACATCCTGTGAGCTCCCGCCCTGTTTTAATGATTACCGTATACCGTGTGTATTTCTGTTTGTTTGAACAAGTAACATCAGTTAACAGTTTTAAATCTCGACTTAAAACCTGTCTTTTTAAGAAGTATTTTTATAGTCTGTAACTTAGTGCATTTTATTCTCACAGTAATGTATTGTCGCTTTCTCTTAAACATATGATTGTAGAGCGCTATTGATCAGCATATGTAAATACGTGCTATATAAATTGGTAAATTATTAAATTATTAACTGTGACGCTACCCTCAGCTACCGTCTTTGGTACAATCCTTTGCATAGGTTTATTTTTGACTTCTTACGCATGGGAAGAGGGAGAAAGGGGACTTGTCAGGAAGTTTATGGTGAGCAGTGTAGGGTTTGTCGGTACCACAAGGAACATCACGAATTGACCCTTAGGGCTCAAAGGAACTTGAGCTTTTGTTCTAAAGTGACGCTTCTTCCTTTTTTTGTTCTCCGAGGTCGGTATTGTGGGCAGAACTGGAGCTGGTAAATCATCACTAATGGCGGCGTTATTCAGGTTGGCTGAACCAGAAGGCACAATTCGTATAGATGCTGTTCCCATAACGGACGTTTCATTGCGTGACTTGAGGAGCAGCTTGTCTATTATCCCACAGGTAATGCATTCCTAAGTCATAGGAAGTGAAATTCGGCTCCGAGTTAAAGAACAGCTCTAATTAGAGTCTTTGAAAAAGCGAGAAATGTCACCCACCCTGGGCTAACGCGTGAAATGACGAAATGGCAGCATCTCCTCTTTCTGGTTAATTTTAAGAGCATTTCAAGCTCTACTAATGTGAAGCAGCTCTTGTTTTGGTCGCTCAAGTAAACAAACATAAAAAGGACGAGGAAGACAATGTGCTTCACATAACTCAGGATAAAATCATCAGGGGTGTATATTGACTAGCGCATTGTATGGTCCACTTTTTCCATGCCTCCTAGATGGTTCCCTTTCCCCCAAATTCAGCCATTCAACTGCACTTCCAAAACTCCGTCTACCGGTCTAAAATTTTTTCTTTGGAACTATTTTGAAATGTAGAAAATAATGAACGCAAGAAACATTTAAGGAATGTCCTTGTGTCGAGGGAAATGATTCAATCGAGAGAAGACTTAACTGTACGCAGTAGCACCGAATAATTTAGGATTTTGAAATTTGATCTCGATTAACATTTTGGACAACTTGTAGATGTTCATGGTTTGCTGAGGTTGATGGAAACATTTTCTATTGTTTTGGAATTTTTCTTTCAGCGGTCTCGGACCCAAACTCAGGAGTGGTCAAAACATTTTTTTTCTCATAGTACATACCTACCTACCTACCTACATACATACATCCCACCTACCTACCTACCTACCTACCTACCTACCTACCTACCTACATACATACATACATTCATACATATGTTAATTGACCACTCCCTAAAGGGGCTTTTCATTTCTTGATTATAGAAAAGTAGCGAATTCTCCTCACTTATTTTAAGACCATGAGTATTGGTCCGGCCGGGGCTCGAACCCTCGGCCTCCCGCACAACACAATCCGGCAGTAGACTGTTTCTTACCTATGTCAATTTTTTCCTTTTATCAAGGACCCCATTCTATTTAGTGGAAGTCTACGGAAAAATTTGGATCCTTTCAATCAGTACAATGACACAGAAGTTTGGAATGCCTTAGAAGAGGTACTGTACAAGGAAACAAAAACAATAAGCGAGAGCATAGAAAACAAAGACAGGTCTGAGAATCGTCTTTCTAGTGAAAGCAAACAGCTGCGCGAACTAAAGTTCTGTGTTATCGCATGTCTTCTTCCCAGGTACAACTCAAGGAAACGGTTACTGAACTACCTGATGGCCTGGACACTAAACTTACAGAGGGAGGTTCGAATTTTAGCGTTGGACAGCGACAACTTGTGTGCCTAGCACGCGCGGTCCTGAAGCACAACAAAATACTTATCATTGACGAAGCAACAGCGAATGTAGATCACAAGTATGTATTCTTGTAACTTGCTAAATGAAGTGGAACTGTGGGACAATCATGGAACACACGGAAAAACCTGACCAACGTTTCGCATCCTCAGACAACTTATTTCTCGCTGCGCGATTAGTTTATTGTACAAACTGGGTGAACTGCAACTAGCTCCATAGTGCTGCAGAGGACAGTGTATTGGCTTTTATGAGAATGAAATTTTGGACGGTGGAGAATAGCAAAGAATGGCGAAGGTCTCAAATGACTCTTTTTGCAAATTCTTAGCTTTTCGAAATGGACAACCGGGATTTACTTTAGATCCTTTAAGAAATCTACAGCTTCATTGACCACAAACAATCTCTTTGTGTCCTGTGCATGAGTACTTTTCTTTTCTTTTTTTCTTTTTCATTAGCACGGACGCTTTGATCCAGGAAACAATTCGTAGCAAGTTCCAAAGCTGCACAGTACTCACTATTGCTCATAGACTTAACACCATCATGGACTCTGACAGAGTAATGGTAAGTTTGTGTGTGCGATGCACTCTGTATGAAGCTGCGTGATCAGTGTTTGGAAAGGCGATAAATCCTTGTGATTCGGGCGCTAAATCCTTGTGTTTTCTGTATCCTATCTCATTTTGGCCATATTTGAAGTTAAACGTTTCTCCTATGTTCGTGGCACAAAGTTCAGCCTTCAATCTCATGCACCGCCGCTTTTTCCACACTTTGTCTCGTTTGCCATTAGTTTTTCCTTTCTCAGCCGGGTGTATCGCATACTACCGACGCATTTGAAAGAAGAAAGAATTAGCATGTCAGCCAAAGGTTTACAAGCGTTGTTTTAGAGCTGAGATTAGATGATCTCTTTGCCGTTTTATTTTAAAATGTAGATTAGAATGTCTGGTGTTTATATTTCCACCGGGTACTCGAATTTTAACTTTGTTCCTCACTGTTGACAAATTTCTGGCATCTTTCTCTACTCCATTCTCAAGCTCAAATTTTGCACATCTTCTCATAAAAGAGTTTTAAACGTATTCGCTCCAAATACTCAGCAAGAATACTCAGTGAGAGTAAACATCAACATGGCTTCTTAAAAGGAAAATCCTGTGCCACCAACTTTATCGAAACATTGGATCGTATTGGTCGCCTGCTTGATAGAGGAAGTCAGATGGATGTCATCTATCTAGAAATGTCAAAGGCCTTTGACAAAGTGAACCACGCCGAACTCTTGTCTAAACTTCATGTCTTTGGTTTTGGAGGGAAACTATACGAATGGTTCCAGTCGTACCTCTCAGGTCGTCTTCAACGCGTTACTGTTCTTGGTGCCACATCTGATGCATTACCTGTTACATCAGGAGTCCCCCAGGGGTCCATCCTGGGACCCGCTCTATTTTTACTCTACGTAAACGACCTTCTGAACATGGTTTCCGAGAGCGAAACTGCAAAGTTCGCAGATGACACTAAACTGTACAAAGAAATTAGATCTACCAATGACGAATTGCTCTACAGATGGACTTGAATAATATCGTATCTTGGTCCACTGAATCGGGCTTAGATTTCAATGAGACGAAAAGCCACCACCAGTCCATCACACGTAAAACCAAGCCACTGAACACTGCCTACGATATAAATGGAGCCATGTTAGAGAAAACAAGTCACGAACGTGATCTTGGTGTCTGGGTTTCCACTGACCTAACTTGGAATCGCCAAGTCTCAGAGCAATGCTCACGCGCAAACAAGCTGCATGGGTTTGTTAAACGAAACATGCGTCATACACAAAGTACCAATGTAAGAAGATCAATCTGTTTAACCATCGTTAGACCACATCTGGGCTATGCTGCACAAGTTTGGGCGCCACAGTCTATTTGTCGTATCTCAAATCTAGAAAAGATACAGAGACAGGCTACAAAATATCTCTTGAAATTACCATTCTCGCGCTGTCAGAGTTATCAACAACGACTAAAACCCCTTTCCTTACTACCTATTAGCTATTGGAACGAGTTCTTAGATATGTTACTGTTTTTTGAGATTACCCACGGTCTGGTGGATATAGACCCTGCAATTGTATCTATTGCTCGTTCTACAAGACACACGATCGTCTGTCAATACAGCTGTTATCAAATACTCTGTACCTAAATGTAAGACTTCAACCTTTTAACGGTTCTTTGTTGTACGAACAATAAGAATCTGGAACACATTGTCAGGCGAGCTTAACCTATGTATGAACAATGTAAATTACTTCAAACACGCTTTGATGTGTTATTATTCGATTGCACTTCGAGAGATCTATGACATTGACAATCCTTGGACTTATAAAACTATCTGTACGAAATGCAATTCATGTCGCAGCCTGGAGCAACACCAACTCTATGCTGTTCTTAATTATTAATTATTGATGTGATCATTTTACTATTTTAAGACTCTCGGGACCACGGTAATTGGCTTTCGCTGTTGTGGTTGCCTGCCTGTTATTGTTATTGTAATTTATCCGTGTTTTATTTAATGGATAATTACTGAGGCATATGGAATTATGAGAAATATTGCAGCCAGCTGAGGCCTACGGCCTCAGCTGGCTGCAATATTTCTCATAATGCCATGTGCCGAAATAATTATCTATTATAATTATTGATCCCCATGAAATCCTATTGTTCTGTGTCTGTGTTGGATCTTCAATTTTAGTCGCACCTATGTTTGATAATTGTGATGCTTATTGCTATTGTTCTTTGTTGTGATGATTATATCTTAGATTTTAATTGTGCCGAGGGTTGTTATTGTAGCTCGTTGTTATAGTTGTTCAAAACAGTTCTAATGATGGAATTAATTCATGCAAGCAGTGTAACACTGCTAATTTGCATACTTTATACGCCAGAGAATTCAGTCATTTTACTCAATGCGAACGTGGGTTAAGAAAAAGGATGGATTTGTCGGAAAACGAAGGATTATTTATTACACAGAGCTATACGAAGGCAGATATTTCAGCAGAAATCGAAGATAATGTAGTGTAACGTTTGGACATTTCTGTCAGTGCTTTAGGCCCTGTTTACAAGCAAGGAGGGTAACCTTGTGCTAGGGTTACCCTAGCAAGCGGGTCAAAGATAGCCCGGGTTTACAAGCAAAATTTCACAGGTAGGATTACCCTACCACCCGGGACAACTTACCTATGCTTGGTAACCGCACGCATTGTTATTAATGTTCAAAGGGCCTGGAAACAAGTAAAAAGTTGTCCCGGGTAGGCGAGTTATGCGTTTACAAGGCAGCTAGGGTTACCCTTGCGCTAGGATAACCCTAGCGCTCAGCTAAGGTTACGCTAGTGCTAGGGTAACCCTAGCTGCCCTGTAAACACGTCGATGAAAAAAAGAAGAAATGTGGGAGCGTTAGGGTAACCCTCCTGCCATGGTAACCCCAGCACTAGGGTTACCCTACCTGCTTGTAAACAGGGCCTTAATTCTTTATCGACTTCTAAAGACGGCGTTTCCATTTTCTTTTATTAAATAGAGAAAAGATTTAGAACGCCAATTACAGCTTCAGAATGCGAGAAATTTGATAAAAATTGGGTTTCAGACACCAGCCGCCGGAAATGGGCGTGGGTTTTGAATGTCTTTGAGGAGTGGAAGAACTAACATTTCTCATAATTGTAACCTGCACACTGCAATATTTTTAATATTGCAGCCTGGACACTGCAATATTTTTGATATTGCAGCATGCTTATTTAGCGCGTTTAATTATATTACCCCTGATAATTTCCCTGCTAACAAAAAGGACCGCCTCCGTTTTCTTCATACAGTTGTTTTGTCTTCTTAAAGACTACAATCGTCGATTCAATGCAGAGAGAGGACAAAAGAATTTCATAGGGATCAGTAATTATATTGTATGTATTGTTGGCAAAGCTAATAAATTATAAATTATAAAAAATTATAGCGACTAGTACACAGGATCAACTTTGACTCATTGCTTACTTCTGTTGGTGTTCTTTACTGTAATCGTAGGTGCTTGACGAAGGAAAACTTGTCGAATTTGACGAACCTTACCTTTTACTCCAGAAAGAGGACACTCTATTTTCGCAAATGGTTGAACACACCAGCAAACACTTAGCGACAAACTTATATGAAGTGGCGCGCCAGTCATTCTTTTTGAGACACGAACTCAGCAATGATGACGACCTTCTGGATATGTTACCAAGAGCCAACGATGAATGTCCATTACAGGAACTGAATTCTGACGATTGCGGAACACCTTCACCAACTTTAAGATCAAGTTCCTCCTTAGAAAAAGAGAAATTACTTTATGAAACAACAGTTTGACTTACTGTGTATCAAACAACGGTTTGACTTACTGTGTATCAAACAACAGTTTGACTTACTGTGTATCAAACAACAGTTTGACTTATTGTGTATCAAACAGCAGTTTGACTTATTTAATCAGAGTATGCATTGAACTGTTTCACTTGTAAATGTTCTTTAATCCTTTAAATCCCAAGATCTGATTGTTTATTGTCCCTTTTAGTTGCTAAGAATTTTCCTTAGATTAGTTATGAGAATTTGGAGATCAAAATAACAACCTCTATCTGAGAAGTTTGAGTATTCTCGGTAGCTGTTCGTGGATGATGCGTGGATATTATTGGGAGAAGTTACATGTTAATCACTTTTGGCTAACATATTTACTATTTTTCAGAAACTGCTATTCATTTATCACAGCTCGGATTCCAGATACATACTAAGTAGGAAAAATTATACCTCCGGTGTTATAATCTTCTTGTAAACAAGTATGATTCTTTGAAGACGGACACTCCACCAATTTAAGCCAACGTTAGTTGGTTTAGATGTGCAGAATTGCCAAGCGAGGGCTTAACTTTGTTAAAGTGTGCGGGCCCTAATATTTTGTATATGAGTTACTTCAAGTATTCAATTTTCTTCTGAGATTACTTTCGTTATCACAAGACCGTCTGAACAACATCTTCTAGACTCTCTCCCATAATGAGCCCTTTCTTCTATAACTCCTTGCAAACGTTCCTCTCTACTGAGTTCCCCTTCGCGACAAAGCCCCGTCTCTAAAAAGCCCCGTTTCTCGTAACTCCCCTTCCCTACTAAACTTCCTTTTTTCATAAATGCCCCGTTTCTCACAGGCCTCCTTTTAGCTAAAACCGTGGCCCTCACCTTGCCTCATTAATTTTTCACGCAATAACTGTTAACTATGGGTTACTTGTAAAGCACCCTGTAGAAGTCTACGTCGGTTGGACAAAACACGTTGGGCAGTAAAACAAGTTTTACAACAACTGTTCGCAGAGAGCTGCTCACGAGTTAAAATTAAAAATTGTTTTTTAGAAAATAGTACCCCCAGTAAAATAATTGCACAAGAGAATATCTTGAATTAGTATATACTCAAACAGTGGAGCGTTGAAGGCGCGCTCTGATTGGCTTGTCAAACTCCGAATATCCTTTGCTATTTACCTCCGAGCAACTCGGGAAAAAATGGCGTCCCGGTTTGCATCCGAGACAAGCGAAGAAATCACTCAAATTAACGACGAAGCAGTCCCTGAAAACACAAAGAAAGTGACTAAATTTGGTTTGGCCGTGTTTAAAGGTAATGGTTTAAGATTTTAACCCGGAGTTTATCGATAACTGACCAACGAGAAAGATTATGTTTAAAAATGCAAATTAATTTTGCGTAACCTCGCTTGTTCACTTGAAAATCAAAGTTGAATGATATTTTTTATAAAACGGTTTCATGAGATGCAATGAATATATGAAGTTCATATATTTTGAACTGCGGTATCAGATACGTATGATGTGCGATCCTCGCAGTAGATAGCACTAGTATCGCAGAGGTCAGTGGTTCGAGTCCCGTACAGGCCTGATTTTTTTCAGGTCTGATTTTCGCTATTGCATGAATAGCGCTATGTACTGCGAGGATCGCACATCATACGTATCTCATACCGCAGTTCAAAATATATGAACTTCATATATTCATTGCATCTCATTTATCACTTTCACGGGTTTATTATGAATCAACTTAACGACCTGCTCCCAGTTGGCTTGTTAGCTCAATTGGTAGAGCGCTGCAGTAGTATCGCAGAGGTCAGTGGTTCGAGTCCCGTACAGGCCTGATTTTTTTCAGGTCTGATTTTCGCTATTGCATAAATAGCGCTATCTACTGCGAGGATCGCACATCATACGTAAAATGGTTTCAAATAGAGAAAGAGTTTGCAACACCATTTGAAGAAATGTCGCCACCAGAGCTGAACAAATGTCTTCAGAAATGTCATCTGTCAGCGAGAAAACGAGACGGCAGTTTTTACAACAAAAAATCACTTACCGCGATCCGAGCGGCTTGTTGTTTCAGTCCTTTTCCGCGCGGGAAAATGTTGGAATGTATGAATTAAAATCAATTTTTGGTGGTGTATATTATCTCACTGTTTTAGTATATACCAAAACAACTAACCACCTCCACTTCGGTGAATAGTTGTTAATTATAAGAATACCACTGATAAGAACGCGACAGTGCGTCTCGCTAGCAACACTCCCATAGGGCGTTACAGTTTCCCTACTGTTCCGTGAGTTTAGTCCACGACAGCAAAAACACTACAGTAACCACAGGGAGCCTATACAATCTGTGTAGCCGACTGTTGTTTTATAGTGAATGTACCAGATTTACCGTTTGCCTCACCTAAAGTCGTCCTTTTGCCTCAAAAATGTTTTTTTAAAGCGATGTTGAATAAGTCTGAGTTCGTCGTTAATGTAATGCATAAAACGATGAACTCAGACTTATTCAAAATCGCTCAAAAAAAAAAAAATTGAGGCAAAAGGACGACTATGCACCACAGGTAAAGTAATTCGACGTTTATTTATCAAGGATTTGTGTACATAGTCAGCAATATATCACTTTAGGTGAGGCAAACGGTAAATCTGGTACATTCACTTTAAAACAACAGTCGGCTACACAAACAGATTGTATGGGCCTCCTATGCAGTAACGTACACACCTTAAAAGATATAAAACAAAACATTTCTGAGATACACGATCTGAACTTTATCACAAGCTAAATCTAAAATCCGGGCGCAAACAATCGATGAAAACAGCAAATTGCTTGAATAGCCGGATCCGAAAATCTGTTACTTGAAAAATTTCGCATTGCATCCGAAATTTGGCAAAGGCAGTTTTAAAATCTGCGCATCCGTTGGCTTTTTCGACCCCGTCTGCACGGCTGGCCTCATAGGAAGCGCAAGCATGCGCACGGAAGGTGGTCACGCCATTTGATCATGTGACACGACAAGTTACCACAGAGTTCCGAACATGTGGGAGGCGAACATGAGTAGACGAGATCGTGCGAAATATTTGTAAGTATGATGCGTTCCGTTTCATAAATCATAAAACTGTGAAGAGTGGGAAGAAGATGAACATGTAAGTAGTCTTTCAAATATATTTCGCTTTACTTCAGTAAACCATGCGTCCTAGAATTTCATCGGAACTGATTCATTCTCGGCTCCGTCTGTTGTTGACGCAATTTTTGCTCTTTATTTGTCTTTGCAACCTTCTCTCGTTTATTACACGCTCTGTTTTTCTGTGTTTCCGTTGCTCAAGGGTGAATAATTCACTCGGTTGTAAGTTGTCGTAGCTTTGTTGCGAGGTGAACCAAAATTTAAACGGGAGAGTTGGCCATCGACTTAAAACTGACAGCGATCTCGTTTTCCTGGGCATTTATATCAAATTGTAGTATAATTTCGGCCGAGGGTCGGTTAGCGTCAAGCTGTTTCGATGCCTAGGCAAACGTTGGGTTTACCAGGAGCTCGCACACGGGGTGGAGGACACTGAACTGCTTTACAATCAACTGAATCTCCTTTGTTGCTTGAATCAAGGTTCTTATATACCTAATGGTAGCTAAATCATGCGTGATACAAAATACAGAAGATGATACTAGTTTCCCTTGGCATAAAGAACTTAATTACCACATATCCGCAATTTAACATATATGGGAGAACACATGCGTAAATCCTGCGGAACTAGTGTTCATACATGTTTTTAGATGGAAAGCCTGAGCAAGTTTACATATTCCATGCGACACGTAGCAGGAATATTTTCATGGATACTCTAACAACTAAGAATTACACATAAGTCGTATTTCCAACTTTAATTCTAACAGCGTGCGCTCTGATTGGTCAATTTAGTGTCCCCCATTTGCCCATGGGTGTACGCTGCTGATGTGAGCAAAGACTATTTTTCCACGCACGCTTGTTTTTTCTGGTCGCGTAAGATTTGTTAAATGAAAGGGAACTCTTTAGCTGCAATGTATCAATGTTATAAAACAAAGGGTAAACACCACAGCATACACTATTGAGTTATGGATGCACTTGGGAGGTTTGCTAAGCACTCAAGAAGCTAGAGTCGCTTTCGGCTACTGCTTCGAGCGACTCTTGCGCTTCTTTCGTGCTTAGCAACCTCCCGCCTGCATCCATAACTCAATAGTGTACGCTGTGGTGTTTACCATTTGTTAATTATGTAATCAAAGCTTATTCTAGAATTGTTTGTCATGCTTTGGCGTGCTATGCTTAACTTTACAACAAAGTGAATTGCAAAATCTTTTTCTAGCGTTTGAAATCTACGTTTGGTTGTATCTGCTATAAAGTTGTAAAAACATTACGTAAACTTATTTTCAAGTTGCCAGAATTACTGTGATCAAATAACGGCCAATTTCACTCTGTAGACATCACACTGTGATTTATAAACTAAAACTCGTATCAGCACTTGATACCTTTGTTCATCCATGGAGTTATCTGTGGTGGTGGAGACCTAAGTGAAGCAAATGTGAATCGAAACAGTCTTGGCTGGCCTAGCTGTTTCTAATTTCCTTTCTCTCAATAGGGCATCAGCTAAAAAATGTGGAACAATGGTCACCATCGAGGGAATAATTATGTCAACACATGTGCACGTCTACTTTCATTGAAAATTGAACTTAAGGTAATTCTCTTGAAATTGTTCTACTCTCAAACTTTTGAAACTTGTTATAATAAACATTCATGATATAAACATTTAAAAAATGCAATAAAAAAATGGGGCCACTGTGCTTGGTTACATGTCAGCAGGCTCTTAAAATGGGGAATTTTTACTGGTTGTGCATGGAAAATTTGAATCACCTTTATACAGAATTTAGCTTGGTTAACTTGAAAGACACAAAGTTTTATTTTGAAATTAAAGCTTTTATTAAAATAAGCAGTATTGCTTCATTTTAGCTGTTTTTAATCGTCTGGTTTTGGGGATTTTGCTCTTTTTCGGACAGTTCTGTGATTAGCTTGAAGTCCTTACCGTGGCCAAAATACCTAAAGTGTGGAACTATTTTCTAAAAAAAAAAATCATGTTCTACTATTAAACATTTTTCCTTCAAATTCTTCTAAGAAAGAACATATTCTTCAAATATGTTCTTTCTTAGACTGTTCTTAGCAAACACTTGAAAACAAATTGGGTGTCACCATTCTTGTTTCCTCACAAACTGCTGTGAAAGGTGGACATGGTTTTGAGATCACAGTCATCTCGTGTCATATGACGCTCCTATTTAATTGCCACATTTTCCTTCTCCACAAGTTTCTTTCACTTTTTAAACTTTCCAGACATGATTCCTTTGCCAACTTTTCAATTTTGGGCCCTACTTCCCTCTTGTGAGCCTTCAGCATGGACTCTCCAAGTGATGGTACATTTATAGATGACAAAAACTCATCTACATGGGTAAGACCTATGCCTGCATGTAGTATCCTTATAAATATGTCGATTCAACGTATTAAAAAAATTGGCTGGCTGTTAAATGGATGCTTTAGTTGGGGAAAACAATATTTTTAGCAACATTAAATGGAAACAAACCTGCTCCAAGCTCCACATTTACATCAAAGATTGATCTCCCTCATGTTGTTCCAGTGCTACGATGGGTCTTAATTGTTCGAAAGATATTTGTCTTTCCACACGTGGAGTTTGAACAGCATTTGTAGAGTAGTGATCCTAGCCCAGAGGCTGTTTCTTTTATGCAGTGGGAGAGCCATAGAGCTGCCCCACTGCCTTCATAGCCCCTGTCCAAAGCCTCAGTGAGGACATTTAATTCTACAACTTGATGGCTGCAAAGTGGAAATCCACTGCAGGCTCCCGGATCACGCACATTTTTTTCATTTTCTTGTTTTTTGAGAGCAGACCAGGAAGCTGTCAGCTGATTTGCAGCATTCTTATTACGAATCAATGCTTTCACTCTGCAAAAGCGGCCCATGTCTGTTCTTTTCGAGCTAGTGGGAAAAAGGCTGCCATCTTGGATTTTGCAATGTTATACATAGAAAAGGTTGCGCAGTGCAAAACAAGAGAATCGCCTTAAAGAAGAGGCTGCAAAAAACTTAATGGACTAATAACCAATACTTCTACCTCTACTTTATTAAACAATAAAGCAGTATGCCTATCACATCAGCTCAATTAAAATATATATATATACATTCAGTAAATAATTGTGAGGATAGGTTTTCGTGCACAAACTAAACTCTCGCAGAAGGCACAACAATAATGGGGGAAGCTAGCTCAGGAGAGATGGCTTGGCAGTGAGAACAAAAACTTGGCACGATTTCCTGGTACATGGTGATCTACTTCAAGCAAGCTTTTACAGACAACAAGGATAAGAAAGCATTTGGTTCCACAGTGACTTGATTACTTGGTCAGGTCAACAACGGACATGACCTTAAGTATGCTCAACTTAGAAATCAAAGATGTAATCACAAGAGGAAATCAAGGATGTAATCAACAAAGCTTTACAACGGACTTGCCTAAGTACTATCAAGGGTGTGGTCCTATTGTTACACAAATTTACAATATTTGAATAAGGACACAGATAAGTACAAAAAGTCTCTTTGAAGTTGAACCAATTCCTACTTAATATTTTGTTGTTGATTTCACAGAAACATTTGCCCGAGTCGAAAACTCGACTCGCCAGTAAAGGAGAGGTTTTCTGCAAACAGAAAACACGCTTAAAACAAACGAAATTACAACATTAACAACTGAAATGAAAACTCACCGACTGTTCGAGCTTAGGGTTTTCAAACAATGACAATAAAACAGCAACCAAACATTCTTGAAAATGAACGTGACGATTTTTCCTCTCAAAAGCACATGGGAGATTGCCCGGATGTTTACGTGAACATAGGCCCGCAATGGGAGTTACATATTTCCAGCTGATCGGAAAGAACTAAGAGAACAGAGATTAAACTCTCAACTTCAAAATTAGAAATACTTATCTTATCGTAATTATGGTAGAGCAGCTTTGGAAATAGAAATGAAAAAATTTCTGCTTGTCCATGCAAGGTTAGTGTTAAATTTGAGTGCATGAAAGTAAATTGAAATTATGAGTACAAACTAAGCTGCCTACTACCATGAAAACCGACTCTTCTTGAAAGACCATTAACACTTCTATGACCTAAAATTTCACAAGATGACGATGATGGCGGTTTCTTCAAATCTGAAAATCAATGGGAAGATGTCCGCTGGTTGTGATCAAATGCTCCGGTTTTGGGGGTTGTGTGACAGCCTGCTGTCTTCTCTGGTGCTTGGTGTCGGCTGCCAGCTTTCTGTCTTCTTCAAAATGTTATGTGGCCACCTTGGTTGTGGCTCATTATTGCCAGGAATCTGGGAAATTTAGAGCCTGCGCATATCAGCGGTAATCTTACAGAAAAAAATGGCGGCCGTAGGCTCCAAGAGAAAGCGTCCGATCATAAATTACAAGGATTTGAATGAAATATCGTGTGTTGTTTTGTATGACACTACCAGAAAAAGTAAAGGGAAGTTTTTTGAAGTGGATAGGCTCATTGAGAAGAGGAAAGCCGGATAGCTTCCGGTTAGAGGTGGCTGGAAGAAACTTTTTTGGGGAGAATTTCTTTAATTTCCATGCCATGCTAAGAAGTTTGAAAGTGAAGTCTTCTGTCCCTGTAGTTGTACAAGCTGACTTTGATGTGCAGAGGTATCTATGGAGAGATAGAGGGGTTGAATCTGAACACCCTGGACACAAACTTTACAACAAAGAAGACTTCTTCCGTTTTACCACCCTTCCTAAGAGCTGGTGGTATTACCTTGATCTCCATGGACAGGGTAAATCTGTGGATTTCCCTTGAAAATGAAATCTCTTTTAAGCTGGACTCTGGTTCAATACACTAAAGATAATGGAATGCTGAAGCAGGCACCACAAGCACCAGTTGAAAAAGTGATAATACACTTTTGCAAGAAAGCATGCAATATTACAAAATTGTGAAGCTAGTTAATTACAGAATGCAGGGCCACTGTTTTGTCCATAATCAATGCCTCTCCAATTGGCCCAGTTCCAATGAGAGATTGGACATTTCCAAGAGCTTCAATTAGAATTAGTGTATTGGCTTCAATTTTTAAACCCTATCATAAAAAATCAATCATTTGTATTGTCAGAAATCAGGGTTTTCAAAATGAAAAAAAGTATCAGGAGGAAATTTTAAAATAGCCGGAGCACCACTGCGCCGCGACAGCGGCGCCGGGCGGCAAAGCCGCCCGTGGGGAGGGTGCGGGAGGGGGTTTCCCCCTCCTGCAGGGGGGGTATGGGGGGCCTCCCCCAGAAAATTTTGAAAATCTGCATGCTCTGAGGTGCATTCTGGTGCATTTTCAGGACCAAAAAGTTATTTTTTAGGTCGTTGTACACTTTATTATAACCTAGAGTTTTTCTTAAATCTGACTCATTATCAAGAGTTTCTTGAAAATTATGTTTACTCATACATGTTACAATGCTTTCCTTCCAGTCCCATGTTACATATTACAATTTACATCTAAATAAAAATTGACCTCTTTCCCTTGTCAGTACTTCATTGACCTGTTATAACATGAATCAACTTTTGAAATAATTATTTTTGCAGTCAGAGTTTTCCTACAGATTGAAAATACAGATGAACAGTTTCGTTATGGCATCCAAGCACTCAGGCTCGATTCTTTTTAGTTAAAAGTCACTGTCACTGAAATCACTTTCCCCCATTGCACTGTCCCTGTCACTGTCGTCACAACTTGGATCATCTTGAAAATTTGCTAAGCCAAGTTTAATGAGGGCCTGCTCTTCCTCTTGCAACGCTTGTTGTTCTTCTTGACTCTGACGATCTTCAACTTGTGGGTCCGTCTGTGTTGATACACTTGTTAATTCTGGTGGTGCAGGTTCTTTGCCCTTGCTTTCTCTTGAGGCTGACTTCCCTTTGGCCAACTTGTAGCGTTTTCCAGAGAGCCATTTCTCAGTGGTCTTCTTCACCAGGGTGTCACATTCTGAAGAATTTGCCTCTGGACCATTCATAGAGATATTAACAAGGGCCTCCAGCATCTCATTGGTCAGCCTGCTCCTGAGCCTTGACTTTATAAGCTTAACTCGACTGACTCCCCTTTCAGGCCATGCGTTGCTTATGGGCATCGTGAGAGCTATTTCTACAATGTGCATGAGGAGAGGGAGAAGAGAAAGGAAAGAAGATCTTTGTTTCATTAGCTGGGACATGCACCACTCTGCTGGCATGGTAGTCTTGCCTTCTTTTACATCAGCTGGAATGGCCATCTCCTTCATGTGGTACTTTAATATATTCCACTCTGCCAAAAGTCGGTCTTGTTGGTCGGGGAAGTAGTGCTTGGCAAGAACTTGGATAGAATCTACTCCGTAAGAGGGAAGTTCTGAAGAGCTTGCAGGAATAAGAGTTGGATCAAAGATGGAGAGCGCTCCCAGAAGAGGGAGGGTGTTCTGAAACCTCAGGTCGATGTTTTCCTTCAAAGCAGAGACATACTTGAGCAACAAATTTCGCATGGATGCAAGCTGATGCTCAGAAGGGGAAAACTGCAGCAGCACCATCTTTCCTTCCTTGATATCTTGGCAAAATTGCTTGATGGGGACTTCTTTGGTTGCCACTTCATCCAGCGCTGCCTTAGCACAAACAATTTCTGGTTTAAGGTGACTGAAATTGACAGTAGAATGCTGAAACGATTTTGACAGGTTGTCAAGAACAGGAAGCACATGCTTTAAAACATACAAGCAAGCCAGGAAGCGGACGTTGTTCATTTGAACTAACAGGCCCTGGCATGTGGGGTCCTCATCTTTCATCCTGATAAGGAACTGGATGATGGCAGAGAAGCTCTCCCAAGCGGATTGAACGGCAGCGTTAAATGACAGCCATCGTGTCTGACAGGCCTTCTTCAGCTTCTTAGCTATCTTCTTCTGCGAATTCTTGTTTGAGAGAGTTATTTCACTCACCTCAAGTTGAACTTTCAGGAAAATGGCTGTCTTCTTGTTCGAGTTGTCAAGGAGTCGCCAAAGGGTGTTTAGTGTGTTCTGCATCTTCTTTATTGTGGCAAGATCGTTTAAAGTGTTGGTACACGCCAGCGCTAGTTTGTGACAAACACAGTGGACAGATATTAACGACTGGATTCTTTCATCTGCTTTCAGCCTGGTAGCTACACCTGACCTTTCTCCCACCATGACACTTGCTCCATCTGACACAAAGCTTTTAAACCAGTCAAAATTGAGACTGTGTTTCTCAATGACTTCCAGAAGGATGCTTGTGATGGTTAAAGAATCTGCTGCGTCAGAGCTGGCGAGAACATTTTCCAAACACAAAAATTTCACCTCAACCTTTTCGCTACCCCTGTTATAATACTGGATGAAACCAATCATTTGCTCCAAATTTGCAATGTCAGTCATGTCATCAACCATCACCCCAAATGGCCCAGTTACAGCAGAAATGACTTCATTTTGAATCATTTCACCAAGAAGAAGCAACATGTTGCGAAAGGAACCTACTGATGTGTGATTAAAGCCACTCATATCACACCCCAGCTTCGCAACCAACTTTAACAGACTCTTAACCTTGACATTTGCTATATCCTCCTTTGCCAACCAGTAAAGGCAATAGAAAACTCTTTCATACACATCAACCTGAACTTCAGCATTATGATCGAGCTCTTTCTGGAAAACTGACAACCTGTTCATAAGAATGGCAGTGATTGCATCTTTGTGTCTCTTTGTTGCAATGTGCTCCTCGAGGCAATCTTTCTTTAACCTTGTGCTTGGTTCTGCAGAAAAAAATTCCTTTTTGTTTTGGGGATTCTTGGAATCAAACTTCTTGCAGATCAGACAGTATTGACCTTCTCCTTCGATGTAAACGAGCCACCACATCTGTACTTTAGGGCTATAGGCCAAATCCTTATTAAAGATAAGGCTGTGATTAAACATCTGCTTCTTTTTGGTTGTTTTGATGCGTGCTCTTTCTTCTTGAGACACACCCAAGCAGTCACGCTTTTTGCAGAGAATGTAGTGATGAATTTTCTTCGTCTGCTGTTCTTCAGTGAAACTGTTCGTGATATCACTCTCTGACTGTATACACACAGTATCTGTGGGAGGAAAATACATGTAAGATTCTTTACCTTTTTTCTTCAGTGTGTGATGCAAACCACCAACTAGAGAAGGCTACTCTCAAAAAAAGAAAGAAATATCACGAATTGTAATAAAAAGTTCGTTTACCTTCAGCGTGGTTGGTAGGGGCTGCGGTCACAGAGATTTCTTGGCAGTCGCGTAACACATTGACGGGCAAACTTTCGGCATCTTCGAAGTTTAAGGACGTACTAGGCATTGCAGAAGACCCTTCCGTGTCTGGTGCATCTAACGAAAGCAGTGAGAATATGTATCGATGTTGACAATGTGTACCATTTATCCCCCATGACCAACGCGTTAAATAAACCAAGCATAGTTATTTCGCGCTCACGTATATGACCTCACGTATACAAAATTTGAGTTAAAGGCGGAGATTTAATTTTATTTTTTAGCGCGACATACAAGCTCCATAAATAATGCATTGTTAGCCAAAATTTCAATCGATTAGATAAATCAATTTTATTCCGCGGGCACAACTGTTTTAACTGTTTTTTTTTAGTTATCAGAAGAACAATGCTTTGCTAAACAATCAATTTCAGTAAAACTCATATATGTTAAGCGAGCCGTAACATGTGGCGCGACTTATGTCGCGACTAGTCTGGCTGTGTCGGCTTCGTATAAAATTAATTTTCCATAAAGAACTGTAAAACATTCAGTTTCACCCGCTTTACTGATTATGAAGACTTGAAATGAAACTTTAAGTCTCACAAAAATCTTAAAAATGCCTGGCTTATATAAAAAGTTAAATGTGACCAAATTTGTGTCGGCATAAAATTTATTTAATCGCCAGAGTCTGCCAGTTCATTCTCGAAACGGCGCCTCACGAAACCAAGCGTTGAATAAATAAAAGCATCCCTTATAAATCGCCTTGTTGACAATAAATAATTCAACCTAAGCGATATAATATTGTTTTCAAGCAATGTTTCATTCATAACATGCACCAATACTTATTTTCTGATGGACTGGGGGATTGTAAACAGGAACCTGGCGAACATTTGCATTTTAAAAAGTGTTTCATACCTGCAATCTCCTTTCTTTGCTGTTTGAACCCAAACTGGGTTAAAAGCGGCTGTGATTTCTGCCTTTTCATCCGGTGACTGGGACCGTTTTCTTAAAGAAAGCGCCAAGTACAAAGCTCTCACGAATTCACAAACAGATTCAAACACGCGATGTGGAGAAGAAGACGATTTCATAATTCACTTACGCAAGAAAAAACTAGTCACGAAATAGCAGGATCAAATGTCGGTCTTTCGTGGGAAAACGCAAATGGTTTCCAGTCCAAGTTGAATGCTGTTGAATAAAAGAGTTACGATTTCTGATGCTGGAACGCGATCAGTGGGCAAGAACAAAATATGTTATCCTTAACTTTAACCCATAGGAATCGGAACTTTTTGTTTTTTTAATTTTTTTTTTTAATTTTGACTTCCAAAAGTACCCGGCGCTAACGCTCGAAGTAGCCGGTGACTTGCGTCGGGCGCCGGTTACTTTTGAAAACACTGAGAAATAGCTTTCCTGAGAATTTCCCTTAGCTTGTCTTCTCTCCTACATTTGGTAGCAATTCCCATTTCTTTGAGTATGGTTTTTAGCTCAGGGATGGTCATTGTGTCCACATCACCCTCAGTAATTGGTGGTTCATCATCTTGTGTTGAGGCAACACACAGTCGTGGTCTCTTTCTTCTTTGCTCAAAGATGTCAGCTTCCCAGTACTCATCTTTTTTTTGGTATACTGGTGTGGTTGCCTTTCGCCACCTTGAAGATGTTCATTTCTTTTCAGGGCTAGAATTGCCTCTTTGCATGCATCATGCTTGTTGCATTTGTTGTGGTATATGGAGTGTACAGTATCATTAATTTTTTCAACTCCTTGGCCTGTGAATGATTTAAAAAGGGGTCTCATCTCTGATGAATCGGGGTAGGTGGTAGGCCAATATATGAAAGTATGGGGTGACAGAAGCATTTTCATATTCAATGTCTTCTCCACCAAGTGATAGATACAATTTTATCCACTCTGTTGCCTGTTTAGAATTAAGTAACAACAAGTTAGTTTTTGTACAAACCTAGGAATTTTACTTAAAACCATAACTATGTTAGCAATTACTTGAAAGGAGTTAAAATGAGAAGAAAATTAAACTTACATCCTTAAAGAAGGAATCTATGCGATTTTGACTTGGCTTCCAAGCTGATAATGTTTGGTACACGTTGTCAAAACCCTATAAAAATAAAACAGTATTTTCATTATAAGAGGATTGCCAAAGTTTTTAGTTTGTAATTTATTAAGTTAAACATACATCATTCCTCTATAATGGAAAGGACAAATGTATGCAATTTATCATGTGTTTAAAGATAAAAGACAAGCTAAGGTTCTTCAGTATGATGCCACTGTGTCAGACCAGAGAAAATGTTACTGCTATTAGCTGAAAAACAAACAAGAAAAACACCTTCCATAATTTGGTGATTGAATCACATTGTTCTGGATCAAGGATCTGTGGGAACTTCTCGGGAAGGCTTCGAAGCACTTTTTTCTTCTCATTCCCAACCATGCTTGTCCAATCGTACAAGCCACTTGGCGTTCCATCAGCATTGCACTTCTCCCATACAGTAAAGCTCACCCCACAACTGTTAATCGCCTCTATGGTTTTTTGCATGTTTTTGTGTTTTCTGGCTGATGGTGCCTTGCTAAGGTTGTCTTTCTTGTCTTTCTCAATTGCATTGTTGAGAATGTTCTTCTCCTATCTATCTGTAAACAGACAGAAAAACACCCCTTTGTTTTCAGTCTTTAAAGTATTTTTAAAAGATTTAAGCCAAAAGTTCTGTTTCCTTAGACTTATCCCCAGTTTGTTATTTGTGAGCCAGGAGAAATCTGGGGACAAGGTTAAAAAAGACTACATCCCAGGGACTTTAACATATATGTTGATTCTATATGGATTAAGTACCTGTAACTTGAAGCAGCAAGTGAAGCTCATCCACCCTTACATTCTAAATTGGAATGTTTAGCAGAGTGGATTTGATGTTTTTGTTTGATTTATTGGCAACATCTTTGTTTTCAGCCAGCATTCTCCTATTCCCATCCATCCAGTGATACTTTTCTGGCTTAGTTGTGTCCCAGCTGTTGAAGTAAACATAATTTGTTATTATAAACTTTTGTTCAGTTTCAATAAGAAGTGAATATTTCACCATTAAGAAACATCTATTGTATAAGAAAGGAAAGCAGGTTCTATGATTATAGTTAATTGTAAGTTTTTGTTTTTACCGGGCATCCTTATGTATTTTGCAGTATATGCAGGCATAGTCAGCACATGCACTCTTCATCCCAAGAACTAGCAGAAGGAACTAAGCAATATAATTCATAACTGATTAACACTTGATAATTTGTAAATTACAGTACTGCATTCACCTGAATGTGTGCCACATTTAGTGCTTAGTAAATCTAATTGTGATAAGTGCTTATTCAGGAGCAGTGTTTATTTTACGAATGCACTTTTAATATTTGAATGAATACAACACTGTGTGCAGCCCAGGCATGAAATCATGTAATTTTATTGGTTGCATACGCAATTTAGATTAGTTTTCTTTGCCACTTGAATCTCATCAATTTTAAAAATTTTGTTAAAGGGGTGCAACATATACTGTTAAGTCCATATAACATGTTGGAATGTGTGGGGTGCTTATTTCAATGTATGGCAAGATTTCCATAATTATATAAATTATGTTTTCCCTTGTAATCACCAGACAAATAGGAGTCCAAAGGTACCTTGTGACCATCCACCTCAATTTCTCCTTCATTGACCAGCTCATTAATTTCAGCAAGCAGATCTTTTCAGGAAGCTTTCAGAGTATTACAATCCTCACTTCCAGAAACAATTCCAACTGTGTGATTTCCTGTTATAATGCATATAGTTTTACATGATTTGTAAAAACATTTATGCTTACTGAAAGTTCCATTATGATAGCAACATTTACCTTGCACAGCTTCATTGCAAATAAGTGACTTAGATACTTTATTAAGCACAGAATCCATAAAGCTATCTATCTACTGTATCTATCCATCTACCTTTGCTGGACATTACTTTCTCTCCATCAGATAGCAAGGCAAATGAGATAACAATGAAATTTGTTATCCTTGACATTTTAGCACCATCACCAGATACGTTGACTTCTTGTTTTTCAAGGTCACCATTTTCTCTCTAGAAAAGCGGGCAATGTTAGAATTTGCCAAGAGTTACAATTTTGCAGATAATTATATTTTTGGAGCAAAATGAGAGTTTGTGTGGGAGGGGAGGGGGAAAGAAAGACTTGTTATGTGACACTATGCAACATTCATAACTAGTGTTACCAAAGGTAAGTTCCACCAAACTTACTGTTGACAAACCTAAGTCTAGGTACCATGCTTAGGTGTTATAGCAGAGCTGCCGAAGCTATAGCAGGACATACAGAGAGGGGTGGGGATAAGAGTTGGCTAGACTCCTTTTTTAAGTAAAATATATATACCTTCTTTTTAATTTGCACTCGAAGCTCTTCTTTGAAGCTCATTTGGGCTCCTGTACTTTTTCCTGGTGTCTTTGATATGTGAAAAATCTTGTTCAAGTCACTTCTGCATTGTTTGATCAAATAGCTTCTTGGGGCATCATCTGCAATCATTGACACTTCATGGTAAGCTGCATCCCCAACACAAAACATGTCCATGATGTAAAGAAGGGAGTGCACATTGTCTTGACCTACCTGTGATCATGAAATGATGTTCCGTTGTCTTTTCCGTAGCCAAGTTCAGTGGCTTTCTCATCCTTATCTTTGACTTTGACAGATTCAAGTGTTAAGCCAAATGACTCCAAGAACCACAGGGCCATTGCAGCCCTGGTTTTTACTTCTTTTTTCTTTCGATTCCCTTGGCATTTACCAACCTCGTGTATAGGTCGGCCATGGTTTCTTAAGTTTCCACTGCAGTTAGTCCATATTGTAACGTCCTCGAGGAAATTAAGGTGTTCTGATGGCTGTTTGTTCTCTTCAACTGCCTTCTCTGATTCATTCTCTAGGTCCTGCATTCTAACCTCAGCACTCTGAAGTTCTTCTAAGAGTTCCTCGCATCGATTTTCAAGCTCTTGAATTTCCGCTTCCAGATGCTCTTTCTGTTCCTCGCATTTTGCTGCTCTATTTTTTATCACACTGTTGCCATGCTCAAGCTCATGATGTTACACCTTAATTGACCTTTCCTTCTCAAGAAAATTGGCCCTTTTGGTTCTGCGTAACCCCTTTGCCTGGCCATATACTTTTGTATCTAGGGCTCTTAGGCAATTTTCCACTCTTTCTGCTTCAGGTTTAATGGAAAAAGGTAAGTGTACAGTGCTCAGATGGAGAAGATCAATGAACGATGCGTCCGCAAATGCATTCTTCAGGTTGCACCACTTGAGCAATAACTTGTGGGATATTTTTAATAACAAATATGAACCAGCTGCCCGTTGTTGACTCTTGAATTTTGAAGTTAAAGTTCTGTTTGCAGTTCTTTCCACGACAGATTGTCAGACATTGCAGTTTTCGCATATATATTTTTCGCAGATAAACATTTAAAAAGTCCAGGGGAATGGCATTGGCCGCTGGCCAGTGTCCTTTGTTTGGGGTTTATAGCGGGCTCATGTTCAAAGCCTGAAACAGCTGTAAAATCTGGTAAAAAAGCAATGCACCATGCCCCTATAAAGGCCGCTGACCACAATGATTGTTATACCACCAAAATGAGGGATAGATGAGCATTCGCACGATGGATTTTGAAACAAATTTGGAGCAAATTTGGCGGAGATATCGCATTTTGAACTCGGCAATTTCTAGGGATTTTATCAAGGGATCAGCAGGGAAATTTGTCGATTGGGTTTACGTGCAGTTTTCAACCAGAGCAAGTATACATGAAAATTAGTCTACGAGGACTATATACAAGTGCAAGTAAGCTAATTTGTCTTATGTGTTTACGATATCCACTTGCACACTTTTGTCATCGTGTCTCTAGCGTCGGCAGTCGTAGTTTATTGACTATGATTTCTCCTTATTTCGTTAAGTGTCACACAAATCCTTAGAAATTTTGTGGGGGCGAATGGTAGATCATAAACGTTCACAAGTAGACATGGAATTCATTTACTTTGATCAGTAGCACAGTTCTGATGTACAAAGGCGTAACATTGGGGTAAAATTGAAAAATATTTTAATGAATCTATTTTTGTTAGAAATAAGTCAGAAAGGGAAGGAAATTAGTTCCTATCTTGAAATTAGGTCATCTTGATCAATTCGGACGCCTTTCAAGCTAATTTTCTATTACCCATGATGCAATGCGACCACGCCCTTTTTTTAAAAAAATGCATAAATACCATATTTTAAGGAAAGTTTCGGCAAAAAATGTAAATTTGAAGCTACTAAGAGCAAAAACAGTTAAAGGGATGCCAGAATTTGTTCATGTTCATCCAACGGAACTTGATAAATTGGTCTTGCTCTCCTTCGCTTTGACACAAGTGGTCCACAAATGTACCGCACAGTTCCTGGGAATACTCCTGCCACCTTATCATCTAGTTTGTATGTGCGATCAATAATGTTCTCCCTTAAAAAGAAATTTCCAAGAAGAACAGCTTCTCCTTTGGAATAAATGCTTCCACTATAAGGATCCTCAAAGTTTTCTTGAAGGGAAATGACTCCATTGCTAGTAACTTTAAGGAGGTAGTAATCATAGTGGCTATCATCTTCAGCTGCCACAGCCACAGTGCTTTCTTTCGTTGCCAGGTCGGCAACTTGAACTGAATGTTCAATGGTGCTTGCATCTTCAGTTGTCCTGGTCATGACACCTGAGGGCTCTCTTGACAGAACAATCTCCTTCCAGTTGCCCACCCATTCCTTATTTTCACAGCTGTCAAAATCCTCAACAATGCAACCATGGCAGTAACAAGACCTTTCTCTTGTGTAGACTTTTAGCTGTTCACTGCAAGTTCTTACAGAGTGTAGTTGGCGGATGCCTTTGACAGTGCAGAATCTTCCACCGTCCCTGTTACGTGCAACACTCAGCTCCCCAGTAGATGGCAAATAGAAAAAGATGCGCCGCTTTAACTGCACTGACTTCTGCCTAGCAGGAAATGAGGAAGCAGCTGGTTCAGAGAAGTTCTCTTTCAGAAAGTTACAAAGATCTTTTGCATTTGATAGTGTGGCTTTCCTGGAGAGAACTGCTGAGGTTGCCTTCTGTTTGACATGGGAGCCAGCTGCATCTTGTTCTCCCTTTGCATGGGAGGTGGCAAAGTAGTTTCGCTGGACTGTATATCCAAGAGTTGCCAGGGAACATGACAGGTCACCATAGCAGTGTCGGCTCTTGTACTGTCCTGCACATCCATCTGTGAATTCATGCATTTTCTTGATAGTGCAGTTTGATTCTTCTAAATGGTTTGAAATTAACTTCTGGATGTGAAGGACAGAGTCATGATCCTGGGTGACGTCATCGGAAATCACAAACAAATGCTCTTTACAAATTGCTGGTTCCTCTTCTGTGCTCTGGATGCCATCCACCTCAGCACTTGAATGCCTGTAAAGAATTGTGACATGAAGACTTACTTTGTTTACGTCAAAGTATTGGGACTGGATTTCATCTTGAAACCGACAGGCATAACCCTCGGAATAGTCGTGGATGCACACAGCTTGATCAAGAGGAAGGTTTTCAAGAAGAGAATCTAGCTGCTCCCTCTGCCATTTAGCAAGAAAGGAATGGTAAGGAAACTGTCCTAACAGCTGAATAAAATAATCAAACAGTTCCTTTGGTCCTGTGCACTTCTCGACAAGGGCTATTTTCTTCATGTCTTTTCCATCAGTGGTAAGTTTTCCAGTCGACACATAGTCATAACGCTTCCATTTCACTTCGTGATTGCCAACACCTTTCTCCTCTGGCAACAAAACCAAGTTGTGAACTCCACAGTCTTTGCACTCCCTTTTCAAGCATTTCAATTTATGATAGTCTTGATCTTCGGGTTTGGGACAAAGTGTTTGCGCAATAATATTTCCAACTGAGTTATACACTTCTGTAGCTGCTTGATTAGCTTCCCTGCTTTCATCAATCACTCTCTTCCTAAACTTCATGCAGTCTTTGAAGACAATTTGAAGTTCAACGTGCTGACGACACATGCAAGTCTGCCTATCTCGTTCCCTTGCCCCCCTAACAAAATAAGGCTTCAGGTTTTCAAATTTTCGCTGAGATATCTTTATCTCTGGATGCATTGACGCAAACTCTACGTAGGCTTCCGTTTGGGTTTTTTCAAGCACGTGTTTCGGATGTTCAACCCACGTTTTCACTCCAACGCGTTTTCTAATCAAGTCTTTCTTGTTTCCTGTCGGTCTACTTGCTACCATTTTCCAATAATCATAAACAAGCTCTTTGGTTTCTTCAGTGACTGCATCCCGCCTGGTTTTTCGTTTGGTTGCAAGCCAGCTTGACTCTTCACCTTTTAAGATCATTTCGCGTTTTTCAATTCCCGACTTGATGCTTCTTCTATCCAAGGCTATGAGCTTTGAAAGTGTCTTCTGGCTTCTACTCTTTTTAACATTTTGACCAAAAGAAAGTGATTTTGCCGCGACAAGTGCAGCTCTTCCTTTGTTTGACTTGTCATTTTTGACGGCTTTAAGGCCTTGGGTGAGATCGCTAGCAAGCGCTTTCAGTGCATTCACTTCTTTCTCCTCTTCTGGTGTTTTCATTAGTCCGCGTTTCTCGAGTACTTTCCTTGTACGTGGACTTTCTGATATAGCTGCCATTATTTCTGCTTTCTTCTCCGGTGTATCTGGGAGACTCTTCTTAGTTCGTCCAATGGCACGTTTCTTGGCCATCCTGTTTGGGAACGGCGTACCAGTAACGTCGATCGGTGTGGCTTCCGCTTGAACCTGTGCATTTTGGTCTTTCTTTTTTTGACGGTATCGCTTACTTCGTTCTCTAGCCATCTTTCTCTGTTCCTCAAGTTTCCCTTTATTTTTTGAACCTGTCTTTTGCTGGTTTCGTTCGCGCCGACGTTTCTTTGTGGCATCTTTGATAGGAACATTCCGCCGTTGTCCGCTCTTGGCTTCTCGACTTTTCTTTCTGGCTTCCACGACCTTTTCAATAATTTTCTCTCGGTTTTTCTCATAATGTGCTCTTCTTTTCTCTTGTCTTTCCTTCTTCTTTTGTTCTCGCCACATTTGAATCCTAGAAACTCCAGAATCCATAATCTTTGCATTCAATTTCACAGCCTTGTGCTTGCGAACAACACAGCCTTTTGTACTTACGTGTACTTGACTGCGTCCTTGAAACATGCGGCACGTGCTCAGGGGGTTTCCCGCTCATTTCTGACGAAATGCAATATTTTACTTCCTAATAAGGAAATCGAAAACAATGCTTGATTCTGTAGACTTTGGGACGATTTGGAAGCGAAGGAAGCCGTCAAAATGACTAGAGCGTCGCGCTTGTTTTTTCTCGAAATTCGATCACTTACCTTCCTCAGGATCAAACTTGTCGACCAAATGTTTCGAACAAAACTTATTGCTAATATTTTCGTCGGCTTTCAACGGATTCGATCAATTTTGGTAGCAAAATTTAGCTTGTTATTTGAGCATTTTGCGTATGTTAACATTTACACGCTCCAGTGCACTCTTCGTAAACAAGACGATTGGGAAATTCAATGACCAGAATTATCGCGCGGCAGATCACACCGCTTGCCAACTGTTTAGAACGCAGAAAAAAATTCATATCTCGACAACGCTTCAATAAAAACACAAAAAACGGAAGGAGAGCGAAAAGCAACTTATGAGCATTACATTTTGAGGTTAAATTGTTCTGTCACTCGGGAATTATGACTCGCACAATGAATTGAAAATGATCTGTCTCTACCAAGCTTTAAGCGTGATGCATTATATGTTGAACACTTTTGTTGATTTTAACAAAGATTTAGCCCCAATTGTCAGGATTTTGTTTGCCACTTCGCTTAAAAGGGAACCATTTTCATCACCTGTTAAGTTTTACGGCTATAGACGAAACTTACGCTGGCAAAAACAGAAAAACAGTGAATAGTGAAGCCCACGCGAGTTACGCGTGACGCCATGTTTTTGTCGCTAACTTTACAATTCGGCTCCGATTCAATTTTTTCAAAAAACCTTTATTCTACCTCTGTTTAGTCCAAAATCATCTTTAACATATGTGTAACTATTTTGGAAAGTCTCAAGCAGGTCCGATCATTGTGCGCCGAGAAATTCTTAAAAGATTCGAGCAAATCCGTGATTTTTCCATTTGCGCGTGACAAGCGTGCTACTGATCTTTATTATGATCTATACATGTTTTTCCTCATGGTATAATAGCCTACCAAGCTGCAGTTGCACAATTTTACTTTCTGTACGTCTTCAAGAGATATTCGCTTTTCAGTTGCATATTCCATACAAACGCATATAAATGTTTGCATTTCCTGATCCGGCTGCCAGATGGCTCGAATTTGATTGCGCAATAGCCAATGTCTCGCATTTCTAGCGATGCATAGTGCTCTGTCTTCAGCTATCTGCTCCCACTGGGTATAGTCAATTTCAGTCAGTGATAGCTGTCACTTCAACTGGTCTTTGAAGCGCTTTTTGGGAGCCCCTCAATCTGGCTTGCCTTGCTTCAGCTCACCACAGAAGAAGGTTTTTCCAGACATGCTGTTGAAGGTGCCCAAAGGAGCTGCTTGCTTTGGTGATGCAAAAGACCATTAACACTTATATTTACCTAAATTTCACAAATAATGAACAACTAAAGTACTAAGATTCAGGTGTACAAGTTAAGTAAATTATTCAAAAACTACAGTGACTTTTTATCTTTTTAAAACACATGAAAGAAACTCACATGAATGGAGAATGGCTAGGAAACCAAAAACAATGAATACATATGCTTAAACAACCACACTGAAAAATCAGTAAATTCTCCCTTAACATAACACGATCCATAAACAAAACAAACAAAAATGACACAAATGAACTGGACAATTTAAATATGAAATACTTGTATTTATGATTAGTTGATACACTAAACCAACTCTCCTATTTCAGTAGGTGAATTACGTAGTTGGGTCTCATTTTAAAATGATCCTCCGTGTCAACAATACAACATTTTTTGGCTGCTGCTTCCTCTGCTGTTTTCAAAATGGTGGTGATGTATTTTTATAGTTAAAGTCCTTATTGTCATTTTCACACTACCTGGAAGCATGTTCCACTGCTTAATTGACTCAGGGTTAAAAGCCATTTCTATGCTTTGAATGGAGTCTTAAAAATGTCTTGCAGTTAGTTACCACTCCTCAGGGTACAAGAAAAAGGAGTTGGACATATCTTTTCTCTTTACTTTTATATCTGTTGCAGAATTCTCCACTGCGTTAAGGAAAATCTCTGCGTTACGCTGGTTTAGCAATCAATAGGACTGTATCTTTCTGGTTTATCAAGTTTATTTACGTTCCACATACTTCTATGTGTCACAGGACGTTCCAGCCCAAACGTACGCCCTAAATTCCTCTAGATAATTCACTTGCGTGTATAAGCTAACATTCTACCGCTTATTTATTTTATATATTTGATTTTTTTTTGCTATTATCGATTGTGCAATAACACGTTTCACAACAATATCCACTTGTATATCTTCTTTGTTCTCCATAAAGTGTGATCTACTAGAGCAGCTGGTGTTCTCAGAAAGTGCTGGTCATTGCCTCAGAATAAGGCAAGAATTGTGAAGCACAAGTAAAGTTGGAAGAGCAACATTTTGTGGGGCGGAAAGTTTTTTAAATTTCTGGTACCTTAACCAGAGTATCTTGAGATGAAGCTATGAGAACTGGTGAAATGAAAATCTAACTTAGGTTATTTTAGCTAATAATAATGATGATACGGGCAATGTTAATGATATTAATATTATGTTATAATGAGAGTATTAAATTTAGAACTCACAAATTTTAGAAATGGTCTATATAAAATGTAGAATGCATAGAAGTCTGCTTATGAAAAATCAAAAATAGGGAAAAATTGACCCTCAAATTTGTGCATGTGTGATTAGCCTATTGCTAACCATAAAAAAGTGTTGAATTCCCAAATGATGTAAACCTTTGTTATTTAGCTGGACTTTCCAGAATATGAGGGTCTCCTTGCAGGAAACACTTAAACCAATGCATTACTGATATTGATTGGTTGCAGAAAGCATGAAGCGCTTTTATTGAGGGTCTCTTCTGTCAGAGAAGAATTGATTTTTCCCCTTTCATCTATTTTTGATTTTTGCTGTTGCTGCAGAAAGGGTGGTGGTACTTGTAGCTTTGACATTGGTTTGTTGCATATGTGCAAAACAGAAGTCTTGATTTCACTGGTACTTTGAATCCATGATGGTTGAAAACTAACTAATCATTGCTCTGTTGCTCTTGCCATCTCACACGATTCCTTGACTTAAACTATGTTGGGGACAAATTTTCTTATTTAAAGTCTTACTTAAAAGAATAGTAAAAACAAATTGAACAAGAAAATGAAATGAAACTATCAATGGAAGCACATGGGTTAGGGTCATTTAAAAAGGGTTTTTTCTTTAGGGTTTCAGGAGCAGGATATCTTGCAAGTTCCTATGCCTCATATTACAGATTGTAGCCTTAGGCATTGGCCATATACTTAAGAAAACAATGTTTTTTGTGTGTGTTGTACTTGACTTATTAACTTTTAAGCTCTTTAAATTAGCATTTGGCAAAAGACACAGAAGTCCTCCTCATCATCAGAACTGCCACATATGTGAGCATAAGTTGAAGGAGTGTGTCTGAAACCTCAACCACAAGGTGAGGGCAGTTTCTTGCTTATGGTGAAAATTTATTGAGATTTCGTATTTGATGATGGTTCTTCCTGTTTCATTACTGCCTTTTCATAATCCTCCAACAAGGTGCAACTTCATATGAAATGATCCGCACTTCCAAACTTCCTACCATGGCTGATGACATGTCAGAATAAAGCTCTGGTGGGAGAACTTTAATCCAATCCAGGGGATGGCTGGATCTAGGAAGGGGTGTTCAGGGATCAGATTTAATTTTTATTCCCTACCTCTTCCCATTGTCAAAACACACACTGGTGTAAAACTACACAAATAGACTAAATGTGACAAAGATTTTTACACAAAGTCTTATTTGAGGTTACGTACGAGATTACAATACCAATGAACATCCATACTGTTATTCTGTGACACTTGGGTATTCATAGTGAACAAAAACTATGCAAGTGTTCTTTGTGAGAGAGAAACTAATGACTATATGGAAACTTTAGAAGACAATTAAAAGTAGGGCGCTCTTGAACATCAAGGAATGGCACAACTTTACTCAATGCAGCAAATCCTTCAGTCGTTCAGCTCCTTATTTAATGACAACAACACCATGTTAGAATCCACACTGACCTGAAACCTTTCATGTGTATTTTCTGCACTAAGTCAAATGAATTGTCCAAAATGTATGGATGTTTCTTATTTGTTGAAAGCTGTTTCTGCTGCTGAAAGCTCTCCTCCATTGATTCTGTCATTTTGTATTGTAAGTTACCATTTTAAAATCTAAAAGTGTTGAGCTGAAACGTGCTCAAAAGTTGTTCTATTTTAATTTAAAATAAATCTATTAATTAACCCTCAGTATACTAAGGCGGGTGGTATTTATTTGTTACAAAAATGGGTATGTTTTGCAGAATGCTGTCAAGCCTGTTCTTTACAACAACACCCTATAAAACTATTTATATTTAGAAATTATGGCACATGTTGGAATTGTGACATCACAGTAAGCATAACTTTGAAATATTACCAGTTCTAAACAGACAATTCCAACTACCTTTCAACATAACTTTAATAGGTAAGAAATATTAATTAGGGCAATAATCTTCCATTTAGAGAATTTAGGACAGATTAATAATTGCCTTTCATAAAGTAAAAATTGAAAAAATTAAATAAGAATATCCAAATGATGTAACTAGTTTCTTTTTCGCTTATAGAGCCACTAGTTACATGCCTCACTAGCACAAAACTACCATCACATTATCCAAGAGTGAATTTGTTAATGTTCTTCTTTTTCTTCCTCTTTTGATATGGCCTCCTCTTCCTTCTTTTAGCTGATGGAGACCATTTCAACTTTCATCATCATAGTAGTAGTCTTGCATTGTGTGGTACCTTTGAAAACAAGGCTCAGAACACAATCTAACACCACAAATGGCACAGCTGTATATTGGAAGGGTTATGGAAATGATCCTAATTAAATCTTACGTCAGGGATAGCAACAGGGGTCTGCACAAATCCTGTGTCTCTTCGAAAGAACTAATGCACTGACCAGCTCCTTTCTAATGTGCAGTTCTCTTAGACTGGCATGATTCTGGCATTTGATGTGGAGAATGTGTGCATTTGATACACACATCTCTATCATATATAAAAGAAACACTTATCATAACGTCCTCGAGGAAATGGAGGTATTCTGATAGCTGTTTGTTGTCTTCAACTGCCTTTTCTGATTCATTCTCTAGGTCCTGCATTCTAACCTCGGCACTCTGAAGTTCTTCTAAGAGTTCCTTGCATCGTTTTTCAAGCTCTTGAATTTCCCTACAGAAGAGTAATAATTATCCATGAAGGCATAAAGTCCCTTAGCTAGATAAGGTTGCAACACAGACATGACTGCCTTCCTTCCTAAGTCTATCTGAAGTTGATTATTCTCCTTGCCAGCATAAATCTTGCTGCTCAACACATAACCAGTGGTGGATTCTGCTAGTGTGAAACCTTTACTCCAAATCTTCCTGACTTTATTGGGATAAACTGTCTGAAGTGCACTTTGACTTTGCACTTAATTAAAATCTCATCTGTGGCAATTTGCCACTCAGAAGTGTACACTTCCTGAAACCTTGCTACCAAATCTAGGATTTTGTACAGCTTATTGTAGTCTGCGGAGTCACTGGGGGAGCACAGGTGTTGTCAGCAAAGTGCACGTACCGCAAAATTTAAAGGAATTGAGTCTGGGATATTAAAGATGGGAAGAAAGGAGAACTTAGGACAGGATCAGCACTCCAGTAAGAATTAAGGTTTCGTTTAGCAACCAACCCCCATAGTTAGGTATAGACTAATCCAGGCTTTCATTTCACTTTCTTCGACTGGATACCATACAAAGCTTTCTGCTGACCCTCTATTCAGTTCTGCATATAAATAAGTCTGACTAACTAATGACTCCATACCTTCAGTGTAAAAAATTAGGTACCCAATGGGTACATAAGTCTACAGTAAGGGTGAGTTATTTGCAAGTAATGTTTTTTTTGAGCAGTGTCAAGAAACGAAAACATGGTTCCATTCAAAGCTGGTTTGAAAAAGAATACATAATGAATTGCATAGGTTCATGATACATTGCTTGAAGGAAAAAAAAATGTATTACTTCCAAAATTATGTCGATCTAATGAGGGAGCGGCACAGGATAGTATCTTTCCGTGGAATAGTTAAAGCAGTTTCTTGGCTGGATTGCTACAGCACAAGAGCCAACGCTAATATATTAATTGATTTATTTATATACATTATTTATACAAAAATTCCAGTTAGGCATAGCTGGTTTAAATGGAAATCTGTATCAAACAATATAACTAATTACTAAATTAGCTAATATAATTAGAGATCTATACAAAAATTATGAAGAGATAATAAATTGTGGATAAATAATGAACTGTAAAAATCATTTGAGTAGTACAAAAAAATTAAAACTTATTGAGATAATTTAGATGTTTCTTGACGTTTAGCTTAAAACTAGTGAGAGACTGATCATGGCATAGGTTCGGAGTGTTCAGGATTTGGCAGCATTGTACTTAAAGGATTGATCAGGCTAGTTATAATTTTTTGGGGAGGTTAGTGAGAATGAGTTTTGGGCTAGTACATCCTAGCTGCAGGTTGCTTAAAGGGCTAGCTGGAAAACTGATTTTGTTTGGAGCCTGCCTTTGCTCAACAGACAAGGAACACAAGTAGAACGTAAATATGGTAAATATGGTGTTTATTCAGTGGTTCGGTTCTTTGGTGCAGTGAGTTTTAGATGGTTGAACGACATTTAACGAAGAATACGTAAAATAGATTGTTTGAGTCTTCTCTTGTTTGTTGTACAGTTTGGTTTGAAATACATTTATTAGTTGACATATAATGCACTTCACAAATATGTCCAATGTACACGGCAACACACTCTTGCTGAGGATTTATGGCTTCCATAGTGTTAAAATCTGCAAATTTTGGGTCAGATTCTATAATGATAATTTTAAAGGTTTAAAGCATCTACAACTCCTTGAATGATGAGATTACCAGCCCATGTTCCTTACCTTGACATGTTTTATAAGTATTCAAGCCAGCACCTGGTTGTTGCATTGTTAGCACAGTGTTCAACCAAACATGAAGACGATGCAAGTCAATGTGTTTATTTATCTTTGGTGTTGAGTGGGGAAGCTACATGCAAATTAAAACGATGAAACGGAAACAGGAGATAGAAAATATGATAAGGGAAAACAATAAAATAACAGAAAGATGAAAACTTACATGGATGGTGCTACAATTGGTGATAAACTGACAAATAATGAGGTTGTAAAGTGAACTCTGCTGAAACTAAAGAATGCAACACACAATGTCCTAACCGAAAGGGCCTGGTAAACTAAGTTGACTGAATGGGTTCCAGGGCCCACTGACAAACAAAGGGGCAAAACCTGTAACACTGGTCAAGACTACTTTCAATGAATCTTTCTGGTTTTGTCTGAAATGATTAACTCCTGGAGCTCTTATGTAAAAGTGATGTTCTGGATCATTGAATAACTGGTGAGAAATAACATGAGAGAAGCAATATCCTTGACTTCCCACTTCAACTGGGACGAGACCACAATCAAGCAACTTAGCTTTTAGCATCTGTAATGGTGAAAAACATGCACTTTCTTTCTATTTTGATTTTTGCTGTTGCTGCAGAAAGGGTGGTGGTACGTGTAGCTTTGACATTGGTTTGTTGCATATGTGCAGAACAGAAGTCTTGATTTCACTGGTACTTTGAATCCACGATGGTTGAAAACTAACTAATCATTGCTCTGTTGCTCTTGCCATCTCACACGATTCCTTTGTGACTTAAACTATGTTGGGGACAAATAAGAAAGTCTTACTTGAAGGAATAGTAAAAGCAAATTAAACAAGAAAATGAGATGAAACTATCAATGGAAGCACATGGGTTAGGGTCATTTTAAAAGGGCTTTTTCTTGAGGGTTTCAGGAGCAGGATATCTTGCAAGTTCCTATGCCTCGTATTACAGATTGTAGCCTTAGGCATTGGCCATATACTTAAGAAAACAATTTTTTTTTGTGTGTGTTTTACTTGACTTATTAACTTTTAAGCTCTTTAAATTAGAATTTGGCAAAAGACACAGTAGTTCTCTTCATCATCAGAACTCCCACATGTGAGCATAAGTTGAAGGAGTGTGTCTGGAACCTGAACCACAAGGTGAGGGCATTTTGTTGGTTATGGTGAAAATTTATTGAGATTTCTTATTTGATGATGGTTCTTCCTGTTTCATTACTGCCTTTTCATAATCCTCCAACAAGGTGCAACTTCATATGAAATGATCTGCACTTCCAAACTTCCTACCATGGCTGATGACATGTCAGAATAAAGCTCTGGTGGGAGAACTTTAATCCAATCCAGGGGATGGCTGGATCTAGGAATGGGTGTTCAGGGATCAGATTTAATTTTTATTCCCTACCTCTTCCCATTGTCAAAACACACACTGGTGTAAAACTACACAAATAGACTAAATGTGACAAAGATTTTTACACAAAGTCTTATTTGAGGTTACATACGAGATTACAATACCAATGAACCTCCATACTGTTATTCTGTGACACTTGGGTATTCATAGTGAACAAAAACTATGCAAGTGTTCTTTGTGAGAGAGAAACTACTGACTGTATGGAAACTTTAGAAGACAATTAAAAGTAGGGCGCTCTTGAACATCAAGGAATGGCACAACTTTACTCAATGCAGCAAATCCTTTAGTCCTTCAGCTCCTTATTTAATGACAACAACACCATGTTAGAATCCACACTGACCTGAAACCTTTCATGTGTATTTTCTGCACTAAGTCAAATGAATTGTCCAAAATGTATGGATATTTCTTATTTGTTGAAAGCTGTTTCTGCTGCTGAAAGCTCTCCTGCATTGATTCTGTCATTTTGTATTGTAAGTTACCATTGTAAAATCTAAAACTGTTGAGCTGAAACGTGCTCAAAAGTTGTTCTATTTTAATTAATTTAAAATAAATCTATTAATTAACCCTCTGTATACTAAGGGGGGGTGGTGGTATTTATTTGTTACAAAAATGGGTATGTTTTACAGAATGCTGTCAAGCCTGTTCTTTACAACAACACCCTATAAAACTATTTATATTTAGAAATTATGGCACATGTTGGAATTGTGACATCACAATAAGCATAATTTTTGAAATATTACCAGTTGTAAACAGACAATTCCAACTACGTTTCAACATAATTTTAATAGGTATGAAATATTAATTAGGGCAATAATCTTCCATTTAGAGAATTTAGGACAGATTAATAATTGCCTTTCATAAAGTAAAATTGAAAAAATTAAATAAGAATATCCAAATGATGTAACTAGTTTCTTTTTCGGTTATAGAGCCACTAGTTACATGCCTCACTAGCACAAAACTACCATCACATTATCCAAGAGTCAATTTCTTAATGTTGTTCTTCCTCCTCTTTTGATATGGCCTCCTCTTCCTTCTTTTAGCTGACGGAGACCATTTCAACTTTCATCATCATAGTAGTAGTCTTGCATTGTGTACTACCTTTGAAAACAAGGCTCAGAATGCAATCTAACACCACAAATGGCACAGCTGTATATTGGAAGGGTTATGGAAATGATCCTAATTAAAACTGACGTCAGGGATAGCAACAGGGGTCTGCACAACTCCTGTTTCTCTTCAAAAGAACTAATGCACTGACCAGCTCCTTTCTAATGTGCAGTTCTCTTAGACTGGCATGATTCTGGGATTTGGTTTGGAGAATGTGTGCATTTGATACATACATCTCTATCGTATAAAAAAAAAACACTTATCATAACGTCCTTGAGGAAATGGAGGTATTCTGATAGCTGTTTGTTCTCTTCAACTGCCTTCTCTGATTCAATCTCTAGGTCCTGCATTCTAACCTCAGCACTCTGAAGTTCTTCTAAGAGTTCCTTGCATCGTTTTTAAAGCTCTTGAATTTCCCTACAGAAGAGTAATAATTATCCATGAAGGCATAAAGTCCCTTATCTAGATAAGGTTGCAACACAGACATGACTGCCTTCCTTCCTAAGTCTATCTGAAGTTCATTATTCTCCTTGCTAGCATAAATCTTGCTGCTCAACACATAACCAGTGGTGGATTCTGCTAGTGTGAAACCTTTACTCCAAATCTTCCTGACTTTATTGGGATAAACTGTCTGAGGTGCACTTTGACTTTGACCTTAATTAAAATCTCATCTGTGGCAATTTGCCACTCAGAAGTGTACACTTCCTGAAACCTTGCTACCAAATCTAGGATTTTGTAGAGCTTATTGTAGTCTGCAGAGTCACTGGGGGAGCACAGGTGTTGTCAGCAAAGTGCATGTACCGCAAAATTTAAAGGAATTTAGTCTGGGATATTAAAGATGGGAAGAAAGGAGAACTTAGGACATGATCAGCACTCCAGTAAGAATGAAGGTTTCGTTTAGCAACCAACCCCCATAGTTAGGTATAGACTAATCCAGGCTGTCATTTCACTTTCTTCGACTGGATACCATACAAAGCTTTCTGCTGATCCTCTATTCAGTTCTGCATATAAATAAGTCTGACTAACTAATGACTCCATACCTTTAGTGTAAAAAATTGGGTACCCAATGGTTACATAAGTCTACAGTAAGGGTGAGTTATTTGCAAGTAATGTTTTTTTTGAGCAGTGTCAAGAAACAAAAACATGGTTGCATTCAAAGCTGGTTTGAAAAAGAATACATAATGAATTGCATAGGTTCATGATACATTGCTTGAAGGAAAAAAAATGTATTACTTCCAAAATTATGTCGATCTAATGAGGGAGCGGCACAGGATAGTATCTTTCCGTGGAATAGTTAAAGCAGTTTCTTGGCTGGATTGCTACAGCACAAGAGCCAACACTAATTTATTAATTGATTTATTTATATACATTATTTATAGAAAAATTCCAGTTAGGCATAGCTGGTTTAAATGGAAATCTGTACAAAATAATATAAATAATTACTAAATTAGCTAATATAATTAGAGATCTATACAAAAATTATGAAGACATAATAAATTGTGGATAAATAATGAACTGTAAAAATCATTTGAGTAGTACAAAAAAATTAAAACTTATTGAGATAATTTAGATGTTTCTTGACGTTAAGCTTAAAACTAGTGAGAGACTGATCATGGCATAGGTTCAGAGTGTTCAGGATTTGTCGGCATTTTACTTAAAGGATTCATCAGGCTAGTTATAATTTTTTGGGGAGGTTAGTGAGAATGAGTTTTGGGCTAGTACATCCTAGCTGCAGGTTGCTTAAAGGGGTAGCTGGAAAACTGATTTTGTTTGGACCCTGCCTTTGCTTAACAGACAAGGAACACAAGTAGAACATAAATATGGTGTTTATTCGGTGGTTCGGTACTTTGGTGCAGTGAGTTTTAGATGGTTGAACGACGTTTAACGAAGAATACGTAAAATAGATTGTTTGAGTCTTCTCTTGTTTTTTGTACAGTTTGGTTTGAAATACATTTCTTAGTTGACATGTAATGCACTTCACAAATATGTCCAATGTACTACCGCAACACACTCTTGCTGAAGATTTGTGGCTTCCATAGTGTTAAAATCTGCAAATTTTGGGTCAGATTCTATAATGATAATTTTAAAGGTTTAAAGAATCTACAACTCCTTGAATGATGAGATTACCAGCCCATGTTCCTTGCCTTGACATGTTTTATAAGTATTCAAGCCAGTACCTGGTTGTCACATTCTTAGCACAGTGTTCAACCAAACATGAAGGCTATGCAAGTCAATGTGTTTATTTATCTTTGGTGTTGAGTGGGGAAACTACATGCAAATTAAAACGATGAAACGGAAACAGGAGATAGAAAATATGATAAGGGAAAACAATAAAATAAGAGAAAGATGAAAACTTACATGGATGGTGCTGCGATTGGTGATAAACTGACAAATAATGAGGTTGTAAAGTGAACTCTGCTGAAACTAAAGAATGCAACACACAATGTCCTAACCGAAAGGGCCTGGTAAACTAAGTTGACTGAATGGGTTCCAGGGCCCACTGACAAACAAAGGGACAAAACCTGTAACACTGGTCAAGACTACTTTCAATGAATCTTTCTGGTTTTGTCTGAAATGATTAACTCCTGGAGCTCTTTTGTAAAAGTGATGTTTTGGATCATTGAATAACTGGTGAGAAATAACATGAGAGAAGCAATTTCCTTGACTGCCCACTTCAACTGGGACGAGACCACAATCAAGCAACTTAGCTTTTAGCATCTGTAATGGTGAAAAACATGCATTTTCTTCACTGAGAAGATTTGTTGGCATAGGAACTAGATTGAGCTGTATATCCCCTGAGAACATAATGCCCTTCTTGGATTCATTGTATCTTACATTTTTGTTACAGTTACATGCAGTCACAGGAGTAGATTGCTGTGTGACTGGGATGACTAATGTTTGATGTCTGGCATATTTTTTGGAATCACTTCTATCTTTACAATAATAATCATTCATTCTCTTTCTTCGTACAGCAGAGCTATTTGTGACTTTTCTGTTGGAATGAACCCAGCACTGTCTATTAATTTTTTTTTTTTAATGCACACACATATACAATTTACAATTTACATTGCATTGGCTAATACAAAAAACGTGATACAACTAAGAAGAAAAAAAAACAATGCAGTACAATACAGAATAGTGGAATAAAAGACAGGAGAAAAAAAAAACAAGTAAAAAGAATAAAAAGTTACAGAATATCAATCAAAAGGCACCTACGAGTTACTTACAATCCACATTATTACAGTAGAGCTTACGTATAGCTATAGATATATCGCTTCGAGTCTTTACCTCTATTTTAAAGTATTGATTTTTTTTGTGTTAATAAAGTGTACGGTGAAAAAGCAATCACACTTACGAAGAAAATTGACACAAAAGTCTTAGTAGATTTTACTTATGCTATGTAACTCAGAGGATTTAGGACAACAATTTTTCATCATGTTCTTCATTCATTCATTCATTCATTCATTCTTTTATTCACACTTATTCTACTAAAAATACAACAACGAGTAAGAGAAAAAGTAGAAAAAAAAAATCAGAGAGTTCTAACTATACATGAATTTACACAAAGCAGTGGAAAGAGTGTGTAGTAGCCAAAGGAGCCAAGCCTTCAAGTTGGCCACTACCACAGAGCAGTTACAGATGGGTAAAAGTTAAATACACTTAAGGAGATAGCACATATACTAAATAGTTAAAATAGTAAAATATAGCTCTATGATGGGTTAAAGTTGTTCAAGATGTCTGCCTGCAAAGTAGGAAGAGTTTATATCCTCTTCTCTCTTCCTTCTCCTTCTCCTTATCGTTATGGCCTCTGAAACTTCAGAGAGACATTTCTGATTAGTAAATAAAACACTGCCCACCCACCATCACTTTGAAAGAAATGCAAAGTCCTGTCAGAAAGTTCCTTTTTAAAGCTTTTGGCAGGGAGACACTTTATTTTAATAGGAATCGTTTGCCAGATCTGTGATGCCACCACACTAAATCTTGCTAGACCATAATTGGTTCTAGAGAATGGTCTGTACAAGTTTTGATTAGTGGCATACCTAGTAGAGTAATCATGGACAGCTGAAGCTGGTTGGGCTAGCTCATAGAGGACTGGAGGTATATATTTTTTTTGATATTGAATTTTATGAACGAGAGAGCCAATTTTTAATTTAAAAATATTCAAATAAGATGCTGCGGATACCGTTGTTTTGACTTATTTTGATTTTATTTAACCTGCTTTGGTATGCTGTTCCCCAGCACATCAATCCATATGTTAGACATGGATATATGAGAGTATAGTACAGTTGTTTGAGTGTGCTCGCAGATAAATGTCTAAGCTTAAATATAATTCCGATGTTTTTTGTTATTTTATTGTTTATGTGCTGGAGCTGAGCATCCCATTTTAAATGTTCATCAATATAAACCCCCAAATATTTTATCTGAGATTTTTTTTCTATATTGCAAGCTGTTATTCTGATATTTGTTCTCTTTTTAAGTGAAGTAATAGTTATATAATTAGTCGTCTTGAAGTTAATTGACAGCATATTTGCTGCACAGTATTTTAAGACCTTTCTAAGTTCTTCATCAATAACTGATTGGAGCTGCTCAGGGTCTTTTGAAGAATAAACATATGTGTATCATCTGAAAAAATCCTAAAAGTTAATTTCTCTGAAGACCTAGGCAAATCGTTAATATACAACAGAAACAGCAACGGACCTAGTGTGGAGCCTTGGGGTACACCACATTTAATAGTTTTCAGGCTAAATTCTATTTACCAACTTTGACATATTGCTTGCGATTAGTTATATAGCTTGAAAACCATGCATGGGGGACCCCTCGGATTCCATATTTGTATAATTTTCCTAAGAGAATGTGATGGTTAAGTGTGTCAAAGGCCATAGAAAAGTCTAAGAATATACCACATGTAATTTGGTGACTGTCAATTGCTGACTTCAAGTTCTCTACAGTTTCGAGAATTGCATATTTCGTAGAATATCCCTTTCAAAAGCCAAACTGATAGTCACAAGGTAGACATTCTTTTTCTAAATAAGACACAAGCTGGTCATATACTAGTAATTCCAGTACTTTACTGAAGGGAGAAATAACTGCTATTGGTCTATAATTACCTAACTCAGATACACTACCGCTTTTAAATATTGGGGTTACTTTTGATATCTTAAAGGCTTCAGGAAACTCCCCTGATGATATTGACTCAGTGTAGATCTCAGTGAAGGGTGCAGAGAGCTGTTCAGCTGCAAGTTTGATAAGCTTATTAGGAACAGTGAGTGATGCCTTATTTTCTTTTAGCCCAGAAAACAATGTAAATACTTGTGCTAGGGTTACTGGAGCAAGGTAGAAGCTGTTTGATGGTGTAGATTCTATGTATTGCAAAAGGTCTATAATCAGGTTTAATTTTCTGTGCTAAAGTTGGCCCAATGTTGACATAGAAATTATTGAATAACTCAGCAATGTTCTTTTCTTGTAAATAAGTCCTGTTATTATGAGTAATTTTTGTAGGGAAAGTTTGACCTCTAGTTTTCCTTTTAACAAGAGTACCGATAAGTTTCCAAGTTTGTTTAAGATTATCATTGTACTTTAAGAATTGCATGCTATAATAGTCTGTCTTCCTTTTATTCTTAAGATGTGAAAGAATAGCTGCATAATGTTTATATTCCCTTTTTTTTTTGGGAGTCATTGCTTAAGTAATGTGTACAGTACATTTTCTGTTTCCTTTTTATTGATTTTAAAATAGCCTTAGTGAGCCATGGCTTATTAAGTTGCTTTTGTTTGCTTTGGCTAGCCAGCTGATAGGTGCATGCTTGTCAACAATTTCATTCAGGATATGAATTGTCTCCCTTAGCTTCTCATTGAAATCATTTTGGGGATTAAGAATTTCATGCCAAGCAATCTGATTTATATCACCCAAGTATAGGTCTTTCTTAAATTTAGAATAGTCTCGAAAATATATTTTATTATCATTGTTCCGTGTGGGCTGGGTTTTAACTATGCAGGAAATGGGGAGATGATCTGTTAAATCAACTGTCAGGATTCCTGCTGTAAGATTTTTAAAACAATTTGTATATATAGTCAATGGTTGTTGCTGTATGATCAGTAAGCCTGGTAGGCTTAGTAATGATTGGTAAGATGTTGGCATAGAGCATATCCAAGAATTCTTCAGTTTGGACATGTTCATTAAATTTCAGGAAATTTATATTCATATCTCCAAAGATGTAAATTTCATGCCTATTGGAATTAATTGATTTCATTATATCATTTAGTTGGTTGGAAAACTGTTCTAGATCACAGGTAGGATGTTTGTAGATACAGCCTATTATCATCTTTATACCTTTGCCAGCATCAATTTCTGCCCAGCATGATTCAACTAGTGTTATATCAAATTTAATATCAGGCCTAGGTACTGAGCGGCTCCACCTGCCTTTGTTGGAGAGTCTGTGTGAAATAAACTATAGCCGTTGATATTTACATTACTAACAGAATTCTCACCCAATTTGGTTTCTGTAATTCCAAGAATATCCACTTTGGCATCAATGGAGTATAATAATAATTCCATAAATTTAGGTTTTTAGAAAGACTTCTGATATTGCAGTGAAGAATTGAAAAATATTTGGGGTCTGTTTTAGTGAGCATTTTATCAAAACTGCGGACTGAATAATATTCTAAGCAAGGGGTATTTAACATTAAAACTGGTTCGCATTTGTCGAATTTATCTGGATTAGGAAGTCAAGATCATCATGGCGCCCATCCGGCCAGCTACCAACCATAGCATAAAATTCTCTATCAGTGTAGGGGCGTCAACTCCTGTGGCGGAGAGATCCGTGAAACTAAAAATGAACTAAGGACTCACAGTTTCCACGAGGCTGGGATTTATTGTGCTGGTTCTGAATTAAGTAGCGATAGCTGGAAGTTCCCTAATGTAACTAAAGGCTGCTCAAAGTTCTTTGAAGTTGCCCGTCGAATTTCTGTGAGCCTTCTCGTAAATTACATAAGTGTTTGCGACATATAAGCTAAGGTCACGTGATACTAGCGGGAAGTCATTGTGACGTAAAATGCCGTAGAGACTAAAAAAGGAGAATATAAAAATACTGCGGGAATTAAAGCGCACGCGCGCTGTTACACTGCTTCCCTAAATGTTCCTTCATTTACCAATAAACCTAGTAACTTGTACAAAACGACAAGAAGAATAATCAGTTCTCATTGTCCTCTTTTGCTAAAAGTAGCACGAGCTTATGTACTGGTCGCTCCAAGAACCTTCTTTCTCCGTCTTTGGCTGTCGTGATCTGTACTTTTCTGACAAGTTGGTCGCCGCTGGGGAATACCTTAGACACCACAGCTAAAGGCCATTGATTTCTTGGAGATTCATTGTCACAGACTAGTACGACATCTCCTTTTCTCATACATCTCTTGGGTGTGGTCCACTTCTGACGCTTTTGGAGTAGGGCGCAGTATTCTTTTTGCCAGCATAACCAGAGTTGATTAGCGAGGTACTGAACTCTTCGCCATCATTTACGAGAATACTGGTCCGGCGACTCAAATTTTCCAGGTGGAGGTAACACAACTTGAGTCTTAAGTGTCAGCAGGTGGTTTGGGGCCAGCGGTTCAGGTTCTCTATTGTCAGGGGACGACAGTTCACTATACACTCGGCTTCAGTCATGAATGTACGTAGCGCTTCGTCGTCTAGCTGGGTGCTATGCTTTAGTAGCAGTGCTGATAAGACCGAGCGAGCTGTGCGTATTTGGCGTTCCCAAATACCACCCATATGTGAAGCTTTAGGAGCATTGAGATTAAAGTCGATCCAATCGCAGTCTTGGGAAGACAAGTATTCCTTCAGGGGTGTAGTGTCTAGCTCTTTGAGCACAGCAACTAGTTCGTTCTTTGTGCCGACAAAGTTAGTTCCCTGATTGGATCTGAGCTCACGAACCTTTCCTCTACGGCTGATAAAGCATCTGAGTGCATTCAAGAACGAGTCTGACGTCATGGAGTTTAAGGTTTCCAAGTGTATCGCGCGGGAAGAGAGACAGGTAAATATTAGTCCCCATCGTTTTAACTCTTTTCTTCTTTCTTTGATGTAGAACGGGCTGAACACATCCATTCCAGTGTAGGTGAATGGAGGAGCTGGTGTGGTTCGCTCAGAGGGTAGGTCTGCCATCTTTTGGTCTTGCACATGGCCCCGTAACCTGTGACACGTTACACACTTGGCAACGATGTGGGAAACTGGGGAACGACCATTGATGATGAAGTACCCAGCTTGGCGGATGGCGTTGTGCGTCATGCCGTAGCCTTGGTGATGCTGCTTCCCATGATGGAACTGGCGTATGAGGAGAGTAGTCACGTGGCTCTTTTTAGGCACGATGACAGGGTGTTTGATTTCGTATGGGGATGTCGCACTTCTGAGTCGGCCGCCAACTCTAAGGAGGCCTTCTTTATCGATAAATGGGTCCAGCTTGTGGAGGTTGCTGTCGAGTTTGACAATGCTGTTTCTCTTCCGCGCACTCTGGCGATCTTGGAATTGATTATTGTTGCCTTCGAGCCTTTTGAGAGTCTTGATATCTTGCTTGAAGTGGTTGAATTGGATTGATCTCAGAACTATATTCTCGGCCTGGGAAAGCTCTCTTACTGAGTAGGGTCTTTCTTTGGGACGCCAGTTATACATCTTGTTAGGTCTTAATCTTTCAACTGCTCTCTGCACTTGAACAATGCATCGTTTGAGATGATTAAGAGAGGAGAAATGATTAAAATGGTACGGTTCTAATGGTCCGGTGTGAGTCGAAGGTCTTTCTTCTTCGATCTTTGTGGCTAGTGTGGATGCTGAATCCTTTCTGACTTCCAGGTCCGACGGATGGAGGGCGTTAGTGGGCTGCAGCTGTAACGGCAGCAAGTCTTGTTCCCATAGGGATTTTGGTCCGTTGAACCAGCGGTTGCTTTGTAGCAATTCTTTTGCTGTTAAACCGCGAGAGGCTTCATCGGCTGGATTTTCTTTCCCTGGGATGTGGAACCAGTTTCCTGGGGAGCTGGATCTCTGATATACTGTATGCGGTTGCCAACATACACGTGAAATCTGCGCGCGTCGTTATTGATGTGTCCAATTACGATCTCAGAGTCGGTGTAGTAATAGCACTGAATGTTACCGATATCAAGTTCACTCTTGAGCATTGTGGCTACATTGACAGAGATAACGGCTGCTGTCAACTCTAAACGAGGTATCGATATTGGCTTGAGGGGGGTGACCCGAGATTTTGCCATAAGGAAGCTGACGTGAACTTCATTTCTTTCATTTTCCATACGCAGTTAGGAAATCTGACCGATGCCTGTGTCGCTCGCATCCGAGAAGCTATGGATCTCTGTGTGGACTGAATCACCGAAATCCGGTGGCTTAAAACAGCGGGGAAATGTTAGTTTCTCTAAAAGTGGTAGTTCTGTTCGCCATTTCTCCCACAGCGGTAGAATATCCTCTGGTATCGGATCGTCCCAACTCACATTTTGACGACAGAGGGCTTGAAGAATCTGTTTGCCGCTTAATATAACAGGTGATACAGCTCCGAGGGGATCGTAAACTGAACTGATTGTGGAGAGAATCCCGCGCCGGGTTGTGGGTTTGTCTTTAAGTTCGATGCGGAATCCAAAGGTATCTGATTCGATACACCAGTAGGTACCAAGAGACCTTTGGACGGGCATTGCGTCGTGTCGAAGATCTAAATCTTTGAGGTCTTTCGCGCGGTTGTTAACAGGTAGGGCTTCTAAGACTTCCTTGCTGTTACTTGCAAACTTGTGCAGGCGTAAATTGTCTCTTGCGCACATTGCTTGAGTGTCCTTGATTAACTGTAAGGCTTGTTCTGCTGTAGGAACGGACCTTAGACCGTCGCCTACGTAGAAGTCTCTGAGGAGGAAGTCTGACGTGATGTCTCCAAAGTCCTGTCTGCGAGTTTCTGCTGTTTGGTGTAGGCAGAAGTTTGCCACTCCGGGGGAGGACGCTGCACCAAAGAGATGAACATTCATTTGATACTGGATGATTGGTTGTGTTAGATCGTTGTTTTCGAACCACAGGAAGCGTAAAAAGTTCCTGTCCTCCGGGTTGACATAAAAGCTGTGGAACATTTGCTCAATGTCACAGGTGAAGGCAACTTTTTCTTTCCGAAATCGTGTCAACACTCCGGTCAAGGAATTTAGCTGATCTGGGCCTTGGAGCAGATGTTTGTTTAACGATTCGTTTTCGAAGACGGCGCTGCAGTCGAACACGACTCGGATTTGATCTGGTTTTCTTGGATGGTATACGTTAAAGTGAGGAAGAAACCATGCTTTGCCCTTTTCTGTACTCAGTTGATCATTGGGGACTCTACGGGCGTGGCCGTTATCAAGCGTACTTTTCATAAAGGCTAGGTAATCTTTTTTCAAGTTGCTGTCGTTTAAAAGCCTTCTTTTAAGTGATAGGAGCCTTCTCAAGCAGTACCCTTTATTGTCGGGTAGTGTCAGGTGATCAGATTTGAAGGGCAGTGGTGCTTCCCAGTTTCCGTTTACATTCTTGTGCAGGCCTTTGGTAAGTATTTGTCAGAAGCGTTTATCCTCAATGGACTCGGATTGTTCGGTTCCACGAATCTTGCGTGTGTGGTGAACCTCGCTGTAGTCAAGCTCCATCATTTCACGTACTTGCTTCAGGCTCATGAGGTCTTTTGAACTCATCAGGTCCTGGAGTGGAGGTATTGTGGGCACCTCCTCGCAGCGATCTAGGAGTACTTCTCTTTCGACTGTTACTCGATCGACTGAGGCTGCATTGGTCCTTGATTGCTTATCCTTACATACACGACCAATTATCGTCCAGCCGAACTTGTATTGCTCTGCCCAGGGTTCTTCGTTATTTCCGAAGATGACCTTAATTGGTTGGAAGGCAGCTGGAACATTTCGGCCGATGAGTAGGCCAATATCAACATCGGGGCGGTGCTTTATCTTGTTTGCGATGTGAGACAGATGATTGCACTGCTTGGCTACTTGGGGTGTGGCAATATCCTCGTGTGAAGCAGGGATATACTCTCGTGAGTATGCAAACGGGACTTTAATTGGTGCGTAACCATTTTCTGTGTCTTGAATGGACAATCCAGTTACTTTCTTTGTTCTGATTGAGTTTGAGCCTACGATTGTGTTAACCTGTAGGTCGACCTCCGGTGCGTCTACTTCCAGTTGCTCTAGCAGGGAGTCGGAGATAAAGACATCTGTGGATTGGTCGTCCAGGACTGCATACGTTGTTAGTTTTTTTGCTGGGTTAGACTGATGGGATGCCTGTACAAGGACGATTCTAGTGTAAGGCGGCCAAAACGGTCGACGTAAGAACAAAAGATCCGAGGGAAGATTTACAAGTTTATTACACAGCAAATAAATGCAACGGTACAATAAAAAACGGGAACGAGTGACACTAAACAATAAATAAGAAAACAAAGTTCCAATTAGCCAAATGATGTAGCAAGATTAAAATGACTTAGGAAAAAGTACTTAACAGTAAAAGGTAACCTACAGACAGAAATAATTCAGTAAAGAAAGGAAACAAACAAAGTACTTGAAAACAGGAAATTGTGTGACAGAAACTATCAAAAATAGTGATTGCTACAGCAAGCATGAATTCAACAAAGATTACAAGCTAGGCTTAATATTACAACTTGAGCTAATACAGTATAAAACAGTGAAAGGAGAAAATGAAATTACTAGTGTAATGAAAACACAGGAATCATAGCAACAATGAATTGGAAGCAGGTAAGCAAAATATTACAGCTGCTAAAACGAAAACAATAGTAGTTCATATAGCAGAGAAACTACATGCTGTGCGACAAAGGTCAGAGTAAATAAATAAGATACAGTAGTAAGATAAAAAGAGTATGTGGCTAAACTAAGCAAATTCTAACCCGAAAATCACTACAAAAATACAATGGAAACAACTATATGCTGAGCTTAGGGCTCAAACAAACATAAAATACTGAAACATACCAAAAGCTAGTATAGCTTAGAATCCGCTTTAAGGCACTGTCAGGAAGGCAACAAATCAACTGAACTCACCGAGCAAACAGTTGTAACTTATAGTAAAATACAGGAAAAGGTAAAAATAACTTAAAACCAAATTTGGGCTAGGAGCGATTAATTAAACAGGAATTACCTAAGGGAAATCGGCAATTAAACAGGAATTACATAAGGGAAATCGGCAGTTAAAGGAATAATACAATTAACACATTACTAACACAATCGCTAAAATTCCATAAAATAGAATAAACAGAACAAACATGTTTTAAGTAGGAAATAAGCCTAAGTGACTCTGTCACATTTCCCCCTGCTTTTGCTTGTCATGTCCTCATACAAGTGCAAAAATAAAACTACACTGCAGTCTTAGGTTGATGATGAGGGTTTCTGTGTCGTCCTTTGTTAAGCCTCGCAGATTGACGCAGTGGGGGTCTGTCAGGTTCAGCTGGTATAGGTACAGATTTACCAGGGGCACTAAGAGCAATCTCAATGTCTTCATTCTCATCAGAAGAATCATCTGGGGTTACTTGGTTGGGTCTAGGTGCAGGAACTCGTTTCCGCTGGGGGTTTAACTGGGTAGGCTGTGGCCTAGGCTTGGGGCAAACTTGAAGCTCAGCACGGTTCACAATTTTATTAGAGCCTTGGCCATCGGTAGGTTCAATCTCATAGACATTGTCACGTCGATCAACAACTTTGTAGACTTTAGAGTTCCACCTGTCTTGGATCTTGGCTCTCCCTTGTGGGTGGCTACGTGTAAGAACTCTTTCGCCAATTGGGATTGTATCTGACTTGACTTGCTTGTGGCGATCAAACTGCTTTTTGCGAAAAGAAGCTTCTGTTTGGAGCTTGTTCTGGGTTTGTTGATGGGCTTCACGTAGTCAGTTTTGATGTAAAGTAAGCCACTCACCATTGTTTGGTGTTCGTGATCATTTGGCAACAAGAGATCAATTGGTAATCTGGGGTCAATACCGAATAGTAGGTAGTGTGGAGAGTATCCTGTTGAGGCATGAGGAGTTGCATTATACGCGTAACACAGTTCCTTCAAGTGCTCAAGCCACTTCCTTTTCCTCTCAGGTGGCAGGGTGCGTAATAGGTCATGAAGTGTGCGATTGAAACGCTCACACTGGCCATTTCCTTGGGGGTGGTATGGAGTACTGCGGGATTTCTTAATTCCATAAGTACGGCACAACTCTTGGACTATCTCTGCTTCGAAGCATCTTCCTTGATCAGAGTGAATCCGCTTAGGTACCCCATAGACGAGGAACCAATCGCGAACCAGGGTCTTGATGACGGTGCTAGCTCGCTGATCTCTGGTTGGCACAGCAACAGTAAACTTCGTGAACACGTCAGTGAGTACTAAAACGTTTTCTCTACCATCTGAAGCTGGTTCAAGCTGCGTAAAATCCATGGCTAGTACTTCCAATGGTTTGGAGGCAATGATGCTTGTCATTGCGGTCTTGACTGGTAGGTAGGGCCCTTTTGCTACAATACAACGCTCGCACTCGGACAAGTACTTCCTAATGTAGCCATGGAGTCCAGGCCACCAACAGCGTTCGCGTACTAACTGCTCTGTTCGCTCAGCTCCCTGATGGCCACACTGATCATGGACACCCTTCAGGACTTCGTCACAAAGAGCAGCGGGAAGAAGGAGCTGTAATTGCTTGCTGCCATGGCTGTCTGAGCTTTTGCGATAGAGCAGTTCTTTCTTCTGTACTATTTTGTCCCACTGCTTGAGAAGTTGCTTTACTTCACGGGTCTCAAGTTTCTTTTCCCTTGCTGTAGGCCTCCGACCAATGGCACGGTAGTGGATTAGACGCTTAATGGCAGCATCGACACACTGCAACCTTGCTAGTTGCTTAACATTCCAGGAGGGAACTGGACTGGTACTGTACCGTTGCAGGGGATCCGCTATTAATTGATTAACTACCGCACTGGGGTTGTCTTGCTGGGACACTGTCGATTGGAGTAGTTGCCCTCGAAGAGATTCAGGTAAGGCTGTAGTACTGAGGGTTGATGCCAACAATGACTTAACTTGATCTACGAACCGCTCTTCAGGCTTCTCCCGATTGATGCGACTTAGAGCATCTGCGTTTGCGTTGTGCTTTCCAGCACGGTACTTGATCGTAAAGGTAAAGTTAGCCAACTCAGACACCCAGTGTTGTTCAACAGCCTTCAGCTTGCACTTTGACTGCAGGTAAGTCAGTGGGTTGTTGTCGGTCAGTACTGTGAAGGTAGAGGAGGTCAAGTACTCACAGAACTTTTCTGTGAAGGCCCACTTGAGAGCAAGGAGTTCCAGCTTTCTGGAGGAGTAGTTCTCCATGTTCCTCTCTGCTCCCCTTAGGGAACGGCTAGCATAGGCTATTGGCCTAACCTTTCCGTCCTGCTCCTGTGACAACACTGCTCCAAGGCCTTCGTTAGATGCATCGACCTCCACGATGAAGGGTTGTGTGTACACCAGGTAGGCCAGCACTGGAGGGCTGGTCAAGGTTTGCTTCAGAGATTCGAATGCGTTCTGGCACTCTCTGTTCCAATCACACTCGACCGACTTGCCTCTTAGTTTACCGTACCTTCCACCTTCATACAGTTTGGTCACCAGCTCGTGTAGAGGTCTTGCTAGCTGGGCAAAGTGAGGAACAAATCTGCGGTAGTAGGAGGCAAAGCCGAGGAATGACCTCAGATCCTTCAGGGTCTTTGGTTTTGGCCAGTTAGTAACTACCTCTGTCTTTACGGGGTCAGTGGCCACCCTGTCAGCTGATACCACATGTCCCAGGTACGTCACCTGGGTGCGGAAAAACTGACACTTTTTAGCCTCAATCTTCAGCCCATGTTCACGCAACTTCTGAAACACCATCTCTAAGCGCTGCAGGTGGGTGCTGATATCTTGACTGAAGACTATGATGTCGTCAAGGTACACGATCAGGGTTTCCAACAACTCATCGCGAAAAATGGTCTGCATTATTCTCTGGAATGTTCCGGGCGCACCTCCGAGTCCAAAAGGCATCCGGTTGTATTCAAACAACCCGAACGGGGTGGTGAAAGCTGTCTTATGTCTGTCCTCAGGCGCAACTTCTACCTGATTATAGGCAGAGGCCAGGTCAATTGTAGAGAACAGTCTAGCACCACCCAAGACATCAAGAGACTCTTCGATCCTAGGCAAAGGGAAAGCATCTCGTTTAACTTTGGCGTTCAACTGTCGGTAATCCACGCACATGCGCAGGGCACCATTCTTCTTCCGGACCAGCACAACAGGTGAGGCATAGTTGCTCTGGCTCGGCCTAATAACGCCTTTGTCCAGCAGATCTTGTAGGTGCTCCTTGACTTCAGCCAGCTGATTTGGGGGAATGCGCCTGTGCCGCTGGTTCACTGGGATGTCATCACATGTGGGTATTTGATGCTGCATGACTTGGGTCCTGCCTAGGCTGCTTTCATCACTGGCAAACACATCTGCATAGGTGCTGAAAATCTGCAACGCTTCTCGCCTCTCGTCTGAAGTACCCAGGAAGTCCTTTAAGGTAATCTCTGCGGGAAGGTCTCGTTCACGAGGGGGGCGTATAGGTTTACCCGGTTCCGGGGAGGAGGCCCCCCGAAACTCTGCTCCATGGGGACAGGATACTAACACTTCATTACTCCGAACTTCGAGCCTCGGTTGGTCCCCACTGGTTACCTTTCCGGCACTTGTTACCGTTCCCAGACGTGTTCTTGGCTTTAGCCATACGTCTCTCGGGGAAGAGTTTGCTACTTGGATGAGGAAACAAGTCTTGGAGGCATCCACCAGGGTATGGGCCACCTGAAGATTTCCTGGTACTGGTACGTTAAGGGGTTCTACCAGGGCACTAGGACCACAGGCTGGACCAGTGACAGCTACACTGGCCACTGAATTAGAGGGGACGAGGACTGGGTATGTACCAGCAACACGGACAAAACCAGAGACAGGGTTTCCTGACATCCTTGATTCAGCATTGGGCCGTTGTCGGAGCAGTGCACCAAACTGGGGTATCTGCGCCAGCACGTTTGTTCCGAGGAGTCCTGGTGCGATTTTTCTCCGATTGTTAGTGGCTGGAGCGTCTTTTAAGAGTAGTACACCGCATCTGGGTACTTTAACCCCATCAACCTCTATCGTCAGCTCCAAGTAGCCAAGGTACGGTATCTCAAGTTCGTTGGCAGCCCGCAGGGTCAGCATCTGGCCATCTTCCCTCACGCGCCCGCAGGTCGACTTGAGATTTCTTTTGTAGAAGTCCTCTGTGATAAAGGATACCATGGAGCCTGAGTCCAGGACACAGAGCACGTCAATACCACCAAGTTTTGCTTGGACTGTCGGGGTACCTCCGACCAAGTGTATTGGCATGCTGTCTGGTTTAGATAGAGGTTCTGAGCCACTGTTGTTCCCCTCCACGGCATGGCTCACTGCCGTGGAGTATTCTCTTTTAACGGTGGCTGCTGTCTGTTTTCTCTGTTTGGGAGGCGACCGCCTCGCTGATTTCGTCTCCCGTTTCCTGGGCAGTCCCTCTGGAAATGTTCCCTGTTACCACACCCGAAGCAGCCGGGCTGCCACGTGTTACGGCTATGGGACATCAGCTGGGAAATGCTTCGCTGTTGCCTTTCCAGGGTTGACTGCTGACTGCTTATGTGTTCGGCCAGGAGTTGTTGTTGCTTTTGCAGATTTTCAGCAAGGAGCTTTTGGCTAGCCACGAGTTCCTTAACCACACTCTGCAGATTGGGCAGTGCCCTAGCTTCTTCACAGGTAGGCTCTTCCGTGACCTCACGAACCTTTGCAGAACGTTTCTCGGAGCTACCATCCTCATCCATCCAGCACTGAACCTCGTCCCGTATCTGCTGAAAGGTCTTTGTAGGATGGTCCCGTACCCAACGTTTGATATCCCTTCGGAGCTGGGGGTCTCTGAGGTTCTCGAGAAACTGGTCCCGTAGTAGTTTGTCCTTGTCGGTTACAGCTCCCTCGTCCAGGCGCTCCACGCGTGCCAAGAGCACCATCAGTGCATGGGAGAATTCCCTCACTGATTCTCGGTCATGTTGTTTTCGTTCAAAGAATCGCTGCAGAGCCTGGGTTCCCGTCAGGCCTTCGCCAAAACAATCGCGAAGGACCTTGAAAATGGCCGTTGGGCTATTTCGGTCATCGGCTGGGCGGAGATGCACCTCCTCTTTGGCTGCCCCTTCCAGATGGTAAAAGAGGAAGTCGATGGCATCGGATTCGGTATGCCCAGCAATAGCACGCTTAGCATCACTGATCCATTCCTCCAGGACACCATCCTCTCGGCCACCAGCAAACCTTCTGAGTTTGCGCTCTCTGGGGACTTTGACGGTAATCTGCTGAGGGGATTCAGAACCGGTACTCCCACTTGCTGTCTGCTGGTTGAGCTTCGTCTCTAGAGCCTCAAGTTTCTGCTTCAAAGCTGTGAGCTGTTCCTCAGCCGACATTCCTAGTTGTTACTCGTTCCCATTTTTCTCTTTATGCTAAACTTTACTTAAACAACTCGAATCCCACTCCTGACACCAAAATGTAAGGCGGCCAAAACGGTGGACGTAAGAACAAAAGATCCGAGGGAAGATTTACAAGTTTATTACACAGCAAATAAATGCAACGGTACAATAAAAAACGGGAACGAGTGACACTAAACAATAAATAAGAAAACAAAGTTCCAATGAGCCAAATGATGTGGCAAGATTAAAATGACTTAGGAAAAAGTACTTAACAGCAAAAGATAACCTACAGACAGAAATAATTCAGTAAAGAAAGGAAACAAACAAAGTACTTGAAAACAGGAAATTGTGTGACAGAAACTATCAAAAATAGTGATTGCTACACCAAGCATGAATTCAACAAAGATTACAAGCTAGGCTTAATATTACAACTTGAGCTAATACAGTATAAAACAGTGAAAGGAGAAAATGAAATTACTAGTGTAATGAAAACACAGGAATCATAGCAACAATGAATTGGAAGCAGGTAAGCAAAATATTACAGCTGCTAAAACGAAAACAATAGTAGTTCATATAGCAGAGAAATTACATGCTGTGCGACAAAGGTCAGAGTAAATAAATAAGATACAGTAGTAAGATAAAAAGAGTATGTGGCTAAACTAAGCAAATTCTAACCCGAAAATCACTACAAAAATACAATGGAAACAACTATATGCTGAGCTTAGGGCTCAAACAAACATAAAATACTGAAACATACCAAAAGCTAGTATAGCTTAGAATCCGCTTTAAGGCACTCTCAGGAAGGCAACAAATCAACTGAACTCACCGAGCAAACAGTTGTAACTTATAGTAAAATACAGGAAAAGGTAAAAATAACTTAAAACCAAATTTGGGCTAGGAGCGATTAATTAAACAGGAATTACCTAAGGGAAATCGGCAATTAAACAGGAATTACATAAGGGAAATCGGCAGTTAAAGGAATAATACAATTAACACATTACTAACACAATTAACACATTACTAACAAATCGCTAAAATTCCATAAAATAGAATAAACAGAACAAACATGTTTTAAGTAGGAAATAAGCCTAAGTGACTCTGTCACACTAGCACATGACCTACTGGTTTCCTCCTCCCCGCAGACTTGCGTGCAAGCTGTAGATGTATTTTTGGCTTCGGGGTTATTAGGTTTCTTCTTGTGATCGGGCGTTGCCTCAGTATGTAGCGCTGTCAAATGTCTCTTGTGGCAAATGTCGCACACTGGAGGTGTCTGATCGCAATTTTCGGCGTTATGCTTGCTGGGAGCCATGCACTTAAAACAGAGTTTGTTTTTCTTAAAGAAGTCTCTTTTTTCTTCCCAGGTTAGCTCTCGAAATTTCTTGCACTCGTTTAGCGTGTGGGACTTTGTGTTGTGGAAGAGACAGAGTTTAGAGGCAGAATTGCCTTCTGATTTCGCCTTTTTTGGTTCGGGAGATGAGACTTCGCGTTCACCGCTTGTTTTCGAGGCCAAGTTAGTAGAACTGGCTACTTTTTTACGTGGTAGGGGGCCAGGTGGATTTGGGTCTTTGGTTGCGTGGCGGAAAATCTGCGGAATGTTCATGCGATCAGCATGGAAGGTTACTGTTTCTACGAACTCAGCAAAGGTCGGGAATGCATCGCAACCTTTCCTTTGTTGCAGGGTTTGCACCGTTGTGGACCACTTTGTTAGAAACCAACTGGGGAGCTTTTCGACTAAGGTTTGTAACTTGGAAAGATATTCAAAAATCTTAAGACTGTCAAGGTGGTTTTTTGCCATTTCGACTTGTTGTAGGAAGTCGCTAAATTCTCTCGGGCCTCAGGCGTCGTTACTGCCTATTTTAGGCCAATTAACCAGCTTGTTCTCAAAGTCGGTAGCTATAATCGCGGGGCGGCCAAAGCGTGACTTCAGTTTTTTTCTTGCTTCGCTGTACGCTATTTCTGGGCTAGCGGCGACCATGTACTGCAGTTGCTCAACAACTTTCTTCGCCTTTCCATCCAAATGCTGATAGAGGAGATATAGTTTCTTTTGAGCGCTAATCGGTGCGGAGTCGATTAGAGCGTCGAAAGCTGTTTCCCAAACAAAGAATTTGGTGTCTGTCTCGTTACCAGTGAAAACGTCCGGCTTGGCTTGCGGGAGCCATTGCAGCTGAGTTACCTTAGCCAAAGCCTCGGCAATTTGGAAGACAGAGTCTGAATTTGGGGGAGTGCGATTTTCACCTTGAACATGCGGAGTTGGCTTGATCTCTCGGTACATAGTGGCCGGAGAACTCGCAGGGGTGAAGGGATCGGCGCACAGACGTAGGTCAGAGGCGGACGGATGGACAGCCCTTAGGCTGGTAGTAACGGGCGGAAAATCGCGAGGATGAGGAGTCGGGGGTACTTGAGGTAAAGGCGTGAATGGGGTACTGGCGTTAACGGCTGTCTTAGGAGCTGCCAGGCTGTTTGAAGTACTCAAAACAAAGGACTGCGAGGTAATTAGGCCGCCTGTGTTTGCGGAGAATGTCAGAAGCTGAGATGTTGTTGGATAGTCTGTGGCAAGATTGGGTGGAGCCAAGAGTCCTGTGTCAGTTGGGGCCATGGTGGCTGAAGGTCTTATGTGAGGTAGATGTCCTGTGTCGGCGAAGGGATTGACTGGCAATCCTTCGTTCTTATTTAGAGGCGACAACAAACTTCCGGTCGACGTCGGGTGAGTGGGAACAAATTCTGCTTGGTTTACAAACCGATCAATAATCGTTTCTTTGGGTAATTGATCTATGTCGTCAAAATTGGACGGATTTTGTTCTTTTAGCGCCTCTTCATAAACGGCTTCCTCTGCCAAAGTTTCGCTTAGTTGTTGTTGCAGTCTCAGTTTATTTAAAATCTTTTGTTGCTCTTCTATTTTATCGCTGAATTTTAATTTCTGCTCCAGCGCTGCGCGTTTTGCTTTCACATTAATCAAAGTTTCTTTTGATGGGCGCGATGAACCGGATGTGCATGACCTTATCGAATGTCTTGACTTGCATGACGATTTTGATCCTACAGACAAGGTCTCAACTTTGTCTAATGTCAACACCTTGTTTAATGCCGCGCTTTGTACTCCTTGAATTGAATCTTTTACAGTTGAAAGTAATTCGGTTATCAGCTCTGCTTGGGGGGTATTTTTCGCTAGGTCTAACCAACTGTTTAACTCGAATTCAGTTTTTTCCGCGAGTGTAATCAAATCTCTGACCTTTCTGTCTATTTGCTCTCGGTCTGTTTAGCCAGCGAGGTATGTGTGGAACGCAGTGACGTTTGCGTGAAAGTTCTTGTTTGCGGTTTTAGCAGAACTTTCCTTTACCGCGGAGTGGAACTCGATACCCTTTTTTGTCATAGTCCGAAGAACGTGTTTCCGACGGTTCGCTTTTTTCATAAATTTTTAGACCTTCTGCTTGATCGGGGACGATTGCATCTTTACTCTGCGCAAAGTTTTCTGAATTTTCCCCAAAGCCAGTATCACTAGTTTCGTCTGGTAAAGCGCCGAGTTTTGTCTTTTGTTCATTGTTTTGTGGGTGGCTCGTGACGTAGTACTTCAAGTATTTGGGCGATAAGTTCGACAAGGTGATGAGACACGGACACTCCTTGCTTTCTAAAACTCTGTTACCACCAGTAACTAATTTAAATAAATGCAAGGTTAATTTTCTCCTCGTCGCCTGAAGAGGTTTTCTCTGATCTTCTTTAGTTGCAGATTTTTACTCAATTTAAGCGTTGTTCTCCAGCAAAACTTGACTTTTCTTTAGGTAGATCGACAGCGCTCCATTGTTCATTCTGACGAGCACGTGCTCTTCTGCCTTTTCTATTTTGGTTACGATAGTAAAGGAAAGGACTTACTTTGTGTCCTCGGTTGACTGCTCAGTAGTTTCCAAGGGTGGACTATTCTTCTCGCTCGGGTGAACTTGCTTGACTTGATTTGAACTGTAGAGAAATTCGACTGTAGCGGCGTCAGCTCCTGTGGCGGAGAGATCCGTGAAACTAAAAATGAACTAAGGACTCACAGTTTCCACAAGGCTGGGATTTATTGTGACGGTTCTGAATTAAGTAGCGATAGCTGGAAGTTCCCTAATGTAACTAAAGGCTGCTCAAAGTTCTCTGAAGTTGCCCGTCGAATTTCTGTGAGCCTTCTCGTAAATTACATAAGTGTTTGCGGCATATAAGCTAAGGTCACGTGATACTAGCGGGAAGTCATTGTGACGTAAAATGCTGTAGAGATTAAAAAAGGAGAATATAAAAATACTGCGGGAATTAAAGTGCACGGGCACTGTTACAATCAGTTAACCCATAAAATGTTAAAGAACTGCTTACGTTTTCTTGATGATTAGCCATGTCTAGATCCATAATAGTATACATTTATAGAGGTCATTCAATTGAGCAATAGTTAATGAAGCTGATCGAGGAACTCTTCGAATTCCTCATGTCACAAAACATTTCGTAATTGAGCTCTCTGTTTTCTTCAGCATTATTTTACTGTTGGCCATCCAGATAAACTTGTAGTTACGGTCGCGCTTGAATTGTAAAATTCTGCCCAGTAGTCGCTTTCTGGACGGCGTCAGGCTTTAATCGAGATGAATTAATGCTTTATGACTTACAGCCACAGATTCCGGCTCACAGACCACCGACAGAAGGTCTTTAGTCCGCTGAGATTTTAATCTTTTCCTGTTGCTGTAGATTTTCTCTCTTCTCTCTCTTCGAGTGAATTTTACGATTAGTCAATCTTTCACTTTCTTCTTTGGTGGCAAACGGTGAGCGATTGATATATCATTTGGGCCGAGGTTCACTCCCATAATCTCAGACATTTCTTTTACCAGCAACGCTGGGTTATCATTTGGTACGATCAGATTACCAGTTATTTCGAGGCAATATCTTTGTGCGTACTGCTCAAGCTCATCCAACTGGATCTCAACATTAAGATAATCGTTTCCAAGCTTCCCAATGTCTTCTTTTATCCCTCTAATATCGCCCTTTAGACTGTCATTGTGTTCTTTTACATCCTTAATGGTTGATATCACTGTATCGTATTTCTTTGAAATGAAGTCTTGGGACTTTTCAATTTCTTCAAATCGTTTTCGGAGGTCTTGAAGGCCAGCTTTGAGCAAATCGACTTCCTTGCGGATCTCTTCTCGTATGTTAAGAAGAAACTCCTTTGCCCAAAGCTCTTTCAAACTTTTTCCCGTTAGACTCATGCTTTCAAACAGTCCAACTTCTGAGCTCTTTCAAACAGCCCAACTTCTTAAGAGATTGCTTTGTAATGATGCTGCTAATTACGGTGGCCCACAACTGTCACGGCAAAACAAAAAGTCACGGCACTACAAACTTTACTCACGGCAAAACAAAATTAACTCACGGCAAAACAAAATTAACTCACGGCAAAACAAAATGAACTCACGGCAAAACAAAATGAACTCACGGCAAAACAAAATGAACTCACGGCAAAACAAAATGAACTCACGGCAAAATAAAGAAAACGAGTTGGTCAGCGGTTGGTCAGCGGTTGCTATTTGCATTTGAAATGGATTGTCGTGTAACAATAACACAATACTCGCTCGGAAACCGCCATTTTTCGAGTTCATCATGTTTTGCTCCGCGTGTGGTTCGGTAGTAGATGAAGATGCAAACTTTTGTAAAAGCTGTGGTAAAGGTACGTTTCTTAATTTAAAGTTTTCGTATTTGCATTTCTTTTAGTTCCAAACAACGATGGGCGCGAAGACACTGCTACAAATTAGCTGAGTAGCACGTGTCTGGAATGAGATTGTGCATGTAGCCTGTGTGTAAAAAGAAACATTTATTATGTATGTGCCTTGGTGAATTAAGGATTTTTCAACAGGTGGAAAATACTGTACGCCTGCAAAGTGTCTGTCAATTATATTTTTTCTCTTTGTTTCTCTTTGTATTGTATTGTGTTGTATTGTACATGTTAAGAGGTAGAAAAAGTGGTCTGTGTTCATCCCTATATTTTTTTTACATTGACGTTTTAGACCTAAGGCTAGAAGATTCAAGTGAAGAAGAAGACTCTAGCAATGAAGTTGAGGTGGAGATTGACGAGGAGACCATTATCAAATATTATTTTCAACGCGGTTTTAGTTATGAAGAAATCATTCATTTCCTTGCTAAGTGTCATGACCATGAAATAAGTAAGAGCACACTTTTAAGGCGATTGAAGACATATGGACTCAAGAGAAGGAGTTTTTTCAAGGCGAATGATTCTGGTGAGGTTTTAGAGGCAGTTAGAAAACGTATCCTTGAGATTATCCATGGACCTGGATCATGTGGCGGATACAGGACGGTATGGCACACCTTAAAGATGGAAGATTTGCATGTTCCTCGTATAATAGTTCAAGATATATTAAAAGAGGTAGATCCAGAAGGTTGTCAGTTGAGGAAAGCTCACCGGTTGAAGAGGAGGACTTATCATTGTCTTGGGCCAAATGATACTTGGCACATGGATGGTTATGACAAACTGAAGCCCTTTGGGTTTTCCATACATGGAGGCATAGATGGCTTCAGCCGGAAAATATTATGGCTTGAGGTTACCAGGTCCAACAACTCACCAGACAACATTGCCACTTACTTCTTAAGTACTGTAAAAGAATTGAAGGGGTGCCCTAGACAGCTAATTACAGATCTTGGCACTGAAAACGGATTGGCAGCATCAATGCAGTCTTATTTTCATGATGATGCTGATGCCCACCGTTATGTCTCGTCACCTAGAAACCAAAGAATTGAAGGGTGGTGGTCATTTTATTCACGGAGCAGGTCAACATGGTGGCGCAATTTTTTTCAAGATTTAGAATTTAAGGGTGTCTTAGACTCTTCTTCTGAATTAAGTATGGAATGTTTGTGGAACTGTTTTGCGCCAGTTATCCAGAAAGACCTAGACATTGTTAAAGAACACTGGAACAGCCACAGAATTAGGAAAAGTAGGCACAACACAGTCCCTGGTAGACCTGATTCACTATTCTATTTGCCTGAGTTTCATGGGGCTGTTGGAAACCTTCTGCTCAACGTTCCTCAGTTTGAAATTGACTATGTATCTCAGCACATAATTCAGAGGAGAAGTGGTAATGAATATCAAGATTACTTTGATTATGCTAGAATTGCCCTTGGAATCAGCCTTCCAAACGACTGGCAAGAGGCAGAGAGACTTTATCGCAAACTTTTAACCGTAGCTGTAAATGGTGCATAATTGCCAAAATTCAGTCTAAGATTGCTTAAGATATTGTTAGACATTTCTCATTTTAAGCAAGTTATGTCTTGTTTTTTTGTCCCAAAACCACACCAACTGTCACTTGGTGTTAACATTACTGTACAGTATATCAGCCATTGAGTCAATCAGTAAAGGTTACTGCTTGGTTAAAAAAATATATATATTATCAAAGAAAAGCGACTCAAGAAGTCTTCATGGTCAAAATATAACATTAACTTAAGTATTTTATTGATCAAATTGATCTCCAAGACTTTATGAAAACTGTATTTGTGTTATCATTAACCAGAAGATGAGGCTACTCTTGTTAATGAAAGAAATGCACTGAAGAACATTGTTGTAACAGACATAAGGTCATATGAACATGTATGATTAGGAATCTCAAAAACCTTATCAATTTTCAAAGTTGATATGATAGCTGCATTTGTATGCCTCAGAAATAACTTTAACATTAACTTGTGGTTTTTTTTTTTAAACTCTATAACAATGCCATGACGATTGTGAAAGCAACATCTGTTTGTCCTGTAAATCTCTTTGCAGTGGTCCCTAATGGAAAACCATTTTTACCTAAAAGTCTTAAATAGCGTTAAGCCATACCAAACGATTGTCCCTTGGATAGTGCTAACATTAAGATTTCATTGCATTTTGAAATTCATGGTTGCTACATGGCTTCGAAGTAGCAATTTCATCAATTGCCCCCATATCAAGAAACGGGTCTCAACCGTGGGCTGATTCATGTCCAAAAGCCACATGGCCCATGGAAAGTCGGTTTCAATCCTCCTCTTAGGAGGCTCAAGTAATCCTCTCACGAGGCTCACTTCTCATTCAATCAACTTTTTTAAGCGTTGCTTTGTTGATCCTATTTCAAAGAAACAATGATGAAATTGGGAGAGATCAAGCCAGAGTTAATTTCATATTAAATGTCAACTGCTTTGTAATTAATAAATATTGTACTATAGCTCATATAGCCCAAAACAATAGTGTACTTTTTCATGGGTGTACAAAGGCAATATCGTACAAATTAACTTAGTTTTAGTTGCTAGTAAAGAAAATAAATAACAGAGTTTGGGGACTTCTTTCAAGGTGAATGCACTCATATTTAAGGAATATTAGCACCTTTATTCCATTTCATTTTATCTTCTGAAACCCTTTATCCCATGCTTTGTGTTTGTCCCTTCTTCCTCTGGTGTTTCCACTCTGACAGGAGACCAACCTCTGAATCCTAATGTTGTGGTTGTTATATCCAAACTTGTGCATGTCTGGATTGTCATTCCTTCCTATTTTTCTCTGCTTTCCAAAGAACTCATCAACAGGATCTTGACAGAATCTTTCTGAGAGCACCAGTTCCCATGCCCTCTTGCAAAAGGAACTTAGTAGCCTCTGTCACGGAGTGCACTGTTATCCTATAGCCTTCGTAGATCTGCCATGAAAGGAACATTCCTGCTCTAGCATTGAGTGTGAAGTTAGCTGGCCTTGTATCAGCACTTCCTTTCCAACTCCTTAGATACTTTAGAAAATCTAGCAAGAACCCGAACCCGTTGAATTTAGAATTTGAAGACCATTAGTGACTATGCAGTTATTTTTTCAAGTAAAATTAAGAAGTCATACCTTACATCATTAACAGATGTGTAGGTTTTCGCTTCCTTTCATGTTCGTTTCTGCTTCTTACATTCAAGCAGTCAAACACTCTGTCAACCATTTCACAAAACTGAGCAGTGGCTGCAGCTTCAGGGAGACCAAAAGTTTTCAGTACACAAGACATGGAAGCACTCAAGACTTGAGCTGCAAGGTTCACATGCATTACTGAATAGGAATTCAGATTAATATGCTCCTAGGTCAGCCGTGGGAGAAGTTTCAATCCTTTGTCATCGTCTTAGAAGAACATTGCTGAAATATGTTGCCATAAAATATAAAGACCATCATTCCACATAAACCTTGTGCAAGTACCAGAGCCTGAGCTCTTCAAACAATTTCTGGTTGTTTTAATGGTATGTGGTACATCAGAGACAAAGTAGATGTAGCGAGTGGGTGTGTATCGGTTGATTGTACGACAACAGATATCTGCCTCTGCTGTACCCCCAACTAATGCCTTATGTACAGTCAACTCTCTCTAAGGCGCACACACTCAGTACCAGATTTACTGTCCACCTTAGAGAGGTGTTTGCCTTAGAGAGAGTTCACGTTAACTGATACCCGAACATCAAAACTGAAACCAGTGTACAATGTAGGCAGGACTGGCTGACTGTCTCTTTTATATATTCCTTACGGAATCCAACAGATATCATACACACTTTGAGCATTTGTGAATTAACCCTTTCGTTGGCAGTTTCCTGGGCAACCAAATTGTTCTCCCGACTGAGGGTTACAAATTTGGCTGTAGATGGTCAGCAATGACTGCTACCCACCCATAAACCATACATCATTTTTCACAGGAGAAAAAATCCTTTCCTCCAAAATACATTTAAAAGTTATTAGGTGCTACCATAAATATTTTGAGCCAATAAAAGTTTGACCAAGAAATTTGTCTTGTCTGTTGTTCATTGTTCTCAATCTAAAAACACACAATACCTTTAGAAAAGAGCACATTTGGAAAGCATTTTGCAAAAGAAAAAGAAGTAAGGATTCAGAGACTTTTTATTTCATCTAAATATCATAATCGTAGCCAAAGTTATAGGCATTTATGTGCCGTCAGTCGGGTTTCGGGAAATTTATATTTTCCTGATGCATACAAAAAAAATATGACATAAATGTTCCAAAAGCAAAAATTATTCACTTGGAATCACTTTTGCACAGCCTCTACTTGTGTAAAGGAAATAAAAAGACTTTTTCAACATATAGCAGAGTCTGCTGTCCAATATAGAAAACGGGGGGGGTACTCCCATATATAAGCTATACGGGTATGTGCCGCTGGATGGAGTCGGGTTTTTGACCTTCTAGGTCTGAGATGAGGTCTCAGTTTCGCCCACTAAGTCTGAGATGGGGAATACTTTTCCTATTCAATTTTTGAATTAAGTGTTTTAGTCATCTTTTTTCCAGTTCATTTTTCATCTGGAACCGTGCCTGTGGAAGTTTCACTCGATTCAATGAGCGTGTATGGCAGTTTGACGCCTAACTCTGTCAATTAGTGTAAACAAACTCCTTTTTCCGATCTCTGATGGGGTACCAAATTTGACCATTTGGTCTGAGATGGGGTAGGGGTTCTTAGGCCTCAGCGGAACACCCCCACCTAAAACATTGCAGAGTACCCCCCCCCCCGATAGAAAACAACATTGCTGAAACTCAGTTTCCAGTGAATATAGATACACACTGTAGAGAAATGTATTTGAAGTCACATTTCAGTCCACTTGTTGGTGTCAGTGGCATAATAGCACCACTATCGCCAGTATTCTACAAGATTGTGCCACTTCTCCCAACAATTGCGATGGGAAAGAATGCACAGTGGTTTTCTGTCACATGTGACACAAACAGTGTTTGTTCTTGACTTCATGCTACTGCTCAGGTTTTGTACCGAAACAATCTTGGCACAAACCACACAGTCTCGCCTGTTTTCCTCAACTGCGACAGAATGATACTGCTTGTTCAGCCTCAATGCATCCACATCAGCTAGTGGTCGACTTGGCAAACGACCAGGTCTTCCTCTGAAACACTTTCCCTCCAGCAAATGCCGAACAATTGAAAGGCGATATGAAAGGAAATCCTGAGGTGTTTGCTTCACTTTTTTGAAAATGGTAAAAGAATTCAACAGGCAAACCTCAAGTCCATAGTAAAAAAGCTTTTTCCAGGCTTTTTTTGACTTTCGAATAACAGAAAAACTTTGAAGAATTTGGTCTGCCAGGTCAACCCCACCCATATACTCTTGGTAAGCACACTGAGCTGGAGGGCAAGGTATCGCTTCACGTGGGCCTGCTTGAGAACGGCGCTGAACTGTGGTTGGTGTCCCAGTACTGTTTGGAGGATGGATAGTGGAGATCAAATAGACTGGACGTTTATCATACCATGCCATAGCAACAAGATTGCCATGGCTTCTCTATAAGAAATCTCCACGATTCATTCTCTTTTCGGCGGCAGAAGTAATCACAATATCTTTGGGGAACCCTTTACGATTTGGCCTTACAGTTCCACAGGCAAGCACTTTTTTCGGTTCAAGTTCCAAGAAAAGGTGCGGGTTGCAATAAAAATTGTCCATATACAAGTTATGGAACTTGCCTTCAATTGGAGCAATGAGATGTTTCACCACCCTTCGAGCTAGGTTGTGTTCTACATTTCCTCCTTCTTTTCCAAGGTAGACTTGGAATTTGAAAACATATCCAGTCTTGGCCTCGCACAACACCCACAGCTTTATACCCCATCTCACAGGTTTGTTCTTAATATATTGCTTGAACGATAGGCGACCTTTATGGGGAACCATGGTCTCGTCAATAGATACATCTCGGTCTAGGCAATACAGATGCTGTGCATTGGTCATGACCAGATCTAAAAATTGCCTGACCCGATAAATCTTATCAAAATTAGGATCTTCTCTAGGCAGAGCTCTGGCATTGTCAGCCACGTGAAAGTATCTCCAAATCTGGAAAAATCTAGTTTGGGTCATCACAGAACTTACACTTTCCTGGTGCACAAGGTTGTCCATACTCCAGTACATGGTGATTCTTGGAAGTTTCACAATTCCCATGTAAATAATGATACCAATGAATGCTTGCATCTCTTCTTTGGTAACTGGGCGCCACTTTCGTTTGTGTTTGTTCGGCTCAGATGCTGCTTGCTGATCATGGTATCTGTTTGTCTCTGTAACCATCAAATTCCAAATTTCATCAGTAAACATTTGGTCAAAAACTGTTCCCTCCCTGATTTCAGCACCATTTGGATATCTTTGAGTTGGCCCAGGGGATGGCTCAGGGAATGGTTGATCTGCAGGTGGATTGTAAGTCCTTGACCACTGCAATTCAGGATCTTGAGGGCGTCCTACACGGCCTACTCTTCCATGACATGCCCGTCCACGGCCTTGTACAATACGGCCTCTTCTTCCACGACCTCTATTTCCAATCACATTGCGTAATGGGCTTTGATCGCGAGTTGTGTCATCATCTGTTATACAACAACAAATTTGGAACTTAGTTCCACTGAAAGCAAAATGTTTGTTTTGTTTTTGAATGAGCGAAAATGATTGGAAATAACATCCATATCCAAAAGAAAACGCTAGCTTATATTACTAAGACAAATAAAATGCAAAACATACCATTGCTAGTATCGCTTTCAACATCTGAATCCTCAAAAGTGTTCGAAGGATCAGGAAGGCTTTCTTCCTCGCCAACACCACTATCACTTCCGCTCTCATGGCGGTCTGAAATATCTCCTTCAGTTTCATCGGTAAAATCCGAAAAAACTTCACCAGGAACACCTTCTGTGCAACGTGCCACTACTTCATCGAACGGAATGTATACACACGCCATTTTTAAAGCACAAACAAATCGAATAGGTAAGTTTTCGGCGAAATAAACGGGCTAAATCTTTCGAAAATAACGACTGTGCAACGCTTCGAAGGAGAAACGTGACTGGATATCCTACTCTTTAGTGGCCCCAAAAAGACTTAGTAGGGGTCCCCATGTATACCTATGCATGGGAGGGTAAGTAGCGGACGAATTCATCTGTTTGCCAACGAAAGGGTTAACCTTAACAAAACTTGTGTCCCTTTTTATTTGACATTATGTGGAGTTGGGGTTCATAACCCCCATTCACTAGCGAAAAAACTTTGTAATGCTGCACTGTAGTTGTGTTGCAAGTCTGGCATAGAATCGCAACTGGCTGTGTGCACATCAAAACACAAATAACAATACGGTCTTTCCATGCATTCGTTATATACACCCATGACCTCTTGCCATTTGGTAGGGTACATTTGTAAGAGTAAATTGCATAATCCAATTTGATTGCGGGGGTTCTTAAACGCTATGATGTATTGCGCATTCCTAGAGATGGTTTTGGCATATTTACCCGCTGGAAACATTTCTTGACACGATAACAGCCTTTAGCACGTACAAAATCTTTTACCTCTTGTTCTAAGTGTCCAACTTGCTGCCCATGGTAAATGATAATGACATGGGATTTCTTCCCTTCTCGTCCTGCCCTTCCAGCCTCTTGATGTTGGTCAAGAATGGAATGTGTGGTCCCCAGTTAACAATGTAACGAACATCAGGGAAGTTCACTCCCATGCACAAGGCAGTTGTTGCAATTAGTATGCGTTTTAAAGTCTAGTAAGGTTTACTAGATTTTAAAATCTAGTAAGGTTTATTTCACAAATAAATACATGTCAGCCCTCTAAGGGGCTGAAATGCATATTTACAAGAATTGTAACAGAATATCTAATAGTATGACTAATGTAAGAATAATAAGCCTAAAAATAAAATTGACTACTGTGAAATGATGAAACATTATTAAAATTAATAAAGCTATATTATATAATATCATGCTCAATAAAAGATTTCATTAAAAATGTGTCCCTGAACCTATTTGTTTTCCACCTTGGTGTTTCAAAACGCCTGCATCGTCTTAGATGGTAAGACGACTTATGGGCTGAGAGTAAAAGATTTCTTAACCGGTTACTCTTATCATTTAAAATAGAATTAAAGGTCTTCTTACAAATATTTTCATTGTAAATTGTGCCAAAACTCGATTCTTGGTGCTCTGCCAGGAATTGGAATGGTAAATTCCTAGGATACAGTTATCTTGTAATGTAGAAAATTCTGGATAAAACACAGACCTTCCTAGGTCTAAAATTAAATAGTTCACTACAACAGCGATTTCATTCATCATATTACAAAAAAATGATTGTCTTTGGGCAATTGATTCCCTCCTCTTTGATCAGGTTTACAATCCACTTCAACTCCTTTTTAACTGCCCATCTTTCGTTACCTTTTTCACAGAAGATCTCAAGTTCAACTGATTGGGACTGGCATATACTGTGCTGCAATGTGGCCTCATACAAAGAACTTTCCTTATTGTTTCCTGCATTGTTTGGTCAGCAGTACCAGTAGGGGCACCCATAGGAGTACCTTGGACATAAATTGGAATCTAATTAAAAATATAGAATTATGTAAAGATTCAAGTTTTTATTTCAGTTCAGGGAAAACATTCTGTTTAGCAGGTCAAAATTATTGTTTCACATTATTAAACATTATTTTAATCAATTTGTAAACAGAAACGTAACAGCTTGGTACTTACACAGAGAAATCAACATCAGTTGCTGAACATATTTTCTCCCAGGAGAAAACCGATTTTACAAAGTAGTTTAATGTCCTCTGAATTCAATGAAGGTGCAGTAAAATATTTATTTACATTACCTTGTTTGCAAAAAGACCGCAGTTCTCCGACCTTTTGAAATGACTCATGAAAAGCAGGTCCACATCAGTTATTACAGCTGCCAAATAAATCAACCTGCTAAAACAAATAAATGAACTTCAACTTCAACTTCACAGACAGTTGAAATGTTAAGGGAGAGTAATCATTGTTTTGTTTTCAAGAAAAACTGCTACATCTTACGATTAACAATGTAAACGTTACGTTGTATTAATATAATATTCATAATAATGGCGTTTTATGAACCATCAGAGTCGCAGTTGGAAAATTCTGATTCCAAGGCATCGTTGATTGCTTGTCATTGTTCTGGGCGCTTGATTTTGATACGTTTCTGTATTCGATACCAATTTGTAAAATGCGTACTTGATTACCTTCATACTTTTTCATCAGCTGCAAAGGAAACCACCATTCAGTACACTTTCCATGCATTGCCAGCAGAGGATTCTTCCGTCACTTATCCTCGAGACATCAAATGTAACTTTGGTACATGGTGCTGTCTGGACACTGTCAATTTTCCATTTTCTTAAGGTCCTCGTCTAAACTAGATTAACAAGAAAGAGACCTACTTTAAGGGAGTTAAATGATATAACAAAACATACAACTTCATTAGGTGACAATACGATAACACTGGAAGGTTAAAAACTTGCCGGCTTAGTTCCTTTGTCAAGATTTTCCATGTATCCGATCCTGACGTACATTCTTGAAGACTGGTTCTAAAACGTAAAAAGATCATTACAATAATTATAACCAAAAATTAAACTGGATCACAAGACATGTTATACGAATTAAACCTGGTCGTGTGTTAACCCTCTCACTCCCAAGGGTGCCAATTTAGGAAAATGCCCTAGTTGCCCATGGGGTTCAGGTATCATGGTGATGTCTGAGAGGCAAATTTGAGGTGCCATATAACTTTAGCAAAATAGTGAGTGAACCAGACAATTTCAGACTAAGCAATGCAAACAAACTTTATTCTTCAGAGATTGAAGTTTTCATTTTTGATAAAAAACATCTCCAATATAAGAAAATAAGTCAACAAAACAAACCTCAAAATCATGCAACATGCCTTTTGAATCAATAAATGACAGCATATATGCTGTTTCTATGAGTAATTTCTCCATAAGAGGAGAGTAAAGCAATAATATACTCCGGAAATATTTACAGCAAAAATTATCAAGTTGAAAAAAACAGAAACGAAATGTACTGGTATGTCTTCCAAGTGTTTTTTTTTAAACCAAAGCTAGAGTGTTCATTGTTCTAGGCGTTTGAATTTCGCGCCACATTACGCTTCGGTGTTATGGTTCTTGAAGCAATCCAAACAGAACCTCTTGCCACATGAATCGCATCCCATCCTGCAGAAAGTTGTTTTTCTCCTTTTTAAACATCTCTTGCATCTTCCCTTGCTCATTTTAACGGGCCAGTGTCCAGTCTGAACGGTTCCTTCATGAACGGCATGTTGCCGTGATGAGAACTCGCCGATCAGCATCTTGACCATTTCGATGCGAAACTGAAGTTGTGTAAAGGTTGGATGATTATCCGCAATGTTCATCAAAATGTGTGCATTTACAATGCTAACATCCAAGCAAAACCATAACAGATACCGCCACCATTTATTCGCCCTTCTCGAAGTACCGTAATATTGTCTCATTTGATCACTGTGATCGACTCCCCCCATGTACTTGTTGTAGCTTTTTACTACGGGAAGAGAAGGAACTTCGAGGTACGTTCCATCCTTCTGTTTTTTGCGTACGGTTTCATTTCCTCTTGCATTGCACTGAGTACTGAGAAAAGCCACGACTTTCTTGTCCTTCCACACAGAAGCTACAACATCACCTTTCCGACGAAAGAGAGATTCGCCATGACGAAGCGCTTTCACTGCGGGCTTGTTGGCTTTCAAGGCCGACGGAAAGTCAGTTCGGTTGGCACGTGTTGTTCCACAAAGGTAAATTTTGTCGGAGAGCAAATCTTCGGCCAGTCGAACTGAAGTGAAAAAATTATCGCAAAAGATGTGATAATTTTTTCCTTTTAGATCGCTGACAAGGTCACAAACAACACGATGTCCGAGACCGTGTTCGGGCTGGCCACCATCCTTTTTTCCTGTGTACACTTGCATGGCACCCACGAAACCATTTGTCGCATCGGCACGGACCCATACTTTTATTCCACGCTTCACGGGCTTCATGGGCATATACTGTTTGAACCCAAGTCTTGCTTTATATTTCACCATTCCTTCATCAATGGAAACATATTTCGATGGCCGGTATTCTTCGCAGAAAGTGCTGGCAAGTCTATCTAACAAAGGACGCACCTTGAAAAGTTTATCGTAACGTGGGTTATTTCTCGGCAACATGTTCAAACGATTATTCAAACTGAGATATTGTCGAATCTTCTCGAAGCGATTCCTTGGCATGACTTTTTGAACGGTTGGGACACCAATAAAGTTGTCTCTAGACCAGTACATTCTTGTTTCCGGCAAGGACTTGATCCCAAACAAAATATTCAATGCAAAGAACGCACGCATTTCTTCGCAGGTTGTTGCATACCACCTCGGGTCCAGCTTTGTTTGAATGTGCTGTTCGGCATGACGATTGGTTTCCTCCACAATTTTCTCGAAGAGATCTTCTGGCCAAAGAAGGAGAAAGAAATCCAAAGCTGTTCCATCTTCTGGAACACGCGAAGTCGGACCAGTGCGTTCGACAAATTCTTCAACATGGACGGGCGAGTCATCTGTTGTCCAGCGTTGGTCAATATCCTCTTCGCTTTCGCTCTCACTACTGCTCCCGCTTTCGCTTTCAGAAACTGAAATATCTGATTCTTCGCTTATCTGCTGTCGTAAAGCTCTTGCCCTTTCTACTTCTTCAGTTTCGAAACCTAAAAATTCGTCTCCGTCAGAGAGAAAGATTGAAAAACGAAGGAGTCAAAGTACAACTGAATGCCTCAAGGGCAAGTTTGGAAATTAAAAATCCTCACAACAAAAAAATTCTTCTTGATAATGATCTGGCTGGTCTTCTTGGGATTAAACGGCGTTTGCAAAAAATCAATTTTGTCAAAACTTTTTCATCATTTAACAACTATCTTATCCGCTGTGATCTTTTGGATGAGAATGAAAACCTTTTCAATGGAAAACCGTCACAAGTTCTTGTGTGTTTTGACATTGCAGGAGAACCCTTTGAGAGGGTGAACTATTTTTCAGAAACCCCATCTCTGCGAAAAATATCTCAAAGGAATGACATCACATCAATGAAGATTTCTGTGACTGATGAAAATGACAAAATAATTGATTTTAATGGAATGCCAATGAGATTTGAGTTTGAGATAATCTAATTATTAAAAATGTCTGCTGAAAATATTTTACCAAGTGCTCCACCGCTGTATCCTTCTCTTCCAAATTCGGGCTCTGATTTCAGGTTGAAAAAGATTTGTGATTGCCAGAAGGAAATTGAAAACGAGATTTCACATCACGAGAAAGTCGCAAAAAAATACAAGAGAGTAAAAGCTGTGTGCCGCATAACATCATCAGTCACATCCGTCACGGCAGCTCTTTTGTCGATAGGTGGTTTCGCAGGTGCTTTGAGCGGTGTGGGAATTATAATTTCTGTGCCTTTGACAAGCATTGCGGGTTTGCTTGCTTTAGCGTCTGCCGCGACGACTCTAGCGAACAAATCTCTCGTGAAAAAGACTGAAAAACACGAAAAAACCGTCTCTCTTGCTGAAGCGAAGCAACGAACAATCAGACGACTCGTGTCAAAGGCCATGAAAGACTCTTCGATAACAGATGTCGAATTCGCTTCGATACTGAGCGAAATTGATCAATATTATTCTCTGAAAAAAGAACTCAGACGAAATTCTCCAGAGAAAGTTGAGGAAGCGAAGCGGGCAGAGACTGCAACTCTCAGAGAGGAAATAAAAAAAGAATACCAAAAAAAATTGGGCTCTCTGCTTTCACTGGTGCCCCCTACACTCGCAAAGAATTGAGAGTTGAATTCGACAAAAGACCGAGTGGGTTTTCTTTGTTTATCTCAAGACAGAAATCATGAATTAACACATTAATTTTGCTTGGATGCGCCGGTCTTATATGACCGCGGTTGCTAAGGAAAAAAAATGTTATTGACACATTAATTTTGCTTCGATGTGGCGGTCTTATATGACCGCGGTTGCTAAGGAAAAAAAAATGTTATTGACGCGTTTGCTTTGTCGTCACAAATATATTTTTAATTTGAAGACCATGCCTCCCTGTACTGTTCAACTTCCAACATCTTTCTGATGTCTGGCAGCCACTTGTAGGTATCAGATATTGACATGTTCAGTCTGTAAAGTTTTGGATAATTACAAATTACCCTTGCAATGGCTCTAAGCTTTCTGGCATAACGCGATGATAATCCAGTGTTTTTTTAAATCCAGCTTTCAAATGTACCTTCGACTTTACCCAGAAGCTTTGCATCTCTGAAAAGATCTTCGCCTTTTTCCATAAAAAAACCGAGTCCAACTCTTTTTTCAAGTAGATGTGAGCGATTGATTGTCGCGTTGACCGCTTTTATGCAAGTGGCCGCCGCTTCCCAAGTTTCAGGGTTGGCCATTACCGCAGGAAGTCTACCAGCGCTTGGTTGTGTTGAGTTTGGACGACGACTTTCTAAATAAGCGTTTGTTTGCGCTTCTGTGGGGCCAGCCTTTTCGACAGAAAATAAAGATTCTACCGTCCTTTCCGGTTTTTTCGGCTTATCTTTTAGAAGGGATTTCACTGCTTCAATACCTCTTCTCTGAGCCACCTCAACAAAATTTTCCATGAGAGATTTCATTTCTTCATGGTATTCAATATGTTCGTTTAGAATCTCCTCTTGTTCCTCATTGAGATTATTGTTGTCATCATCTTCTTCACTTGTAAACATACGTTCTTCTTTCTCTGGGGAGACGGATGGGCTGTTCATCTTCAGAGCGTAATTCTTCGCACACACGAATATTTTAAATAAATGACAAGCTGGTAAAGTACGTTCTTTAACCCTATTTGTCATTTATTTAAAACTCTGATGTAATCTCCCACGCAACACAAAAAAGCACGTGCTTTCCATTTGTTTGAAACTCTGATGCAATCTCCCACGCAACCCAAAAAAGCACGTGCTTTTCATTTATTTGAAACTCTGATGTAATCTCCCACGTTGAAAAACATTCGCTTTCTGTGAAAAGAATCTTCTTCCCCCTCAATGATAATTCATTATTCAAAACAATCTTTCATTTCCGGTTTTATTGACATCATGCCAAATTTCTCTCACAAATAATTTTTTCTGGTCTGATCTTCTTTTGATGAAATTTCTTTGATTATCCAGCGCATATTTAATAGCAGAAGAATTCGATATTCCACAATCTTTGGCGGCTTCTCCGAGTGATTGATATTCTTTGCGAAAACAGGTTTCATCACTCACTTCAACCTACCATTTGCTTTTCAAAGGACAATAGCCGAGCATTTCTTTTAATTCTTTGCTTGGAATCTTGTTTCTGTATTTTATTCCGCAGCCTTTGACAATTTCTATGAAATCTTTTGTGCTTATAGGCGTCAGCCGACTTGGAATCAACTGCGTTAGCGACTGCGTTCTCAAATTTTTCTTTTCTTCCATTTTTTATATTTTCTAAAAAAATATTTTTTATATTATATAAAAATGTCAGGAAGTAGAGAAGCGAAGCGAGCAGAATTTGAAATAGATGAAGCAGACAAAGAATTCCACTTTTTCTGTAAATTTCGAGATCCAGCAAGAAAAATAAAAACACAAACAGTGAGAAGATTATTAAAACCATTTGAATGGACTCTTGATGATTATGATCTTCTCAGCGACGAAGAAAAGAGAGAAGTTGACAGAAGACTCAGAAAAAGCAAAACTTTTCTCGTTCAAAGGCGCCTTGAAGCTAAATATCTTGAACCGAGAAAGGAATATGAAAAATGGTTGAGAGACGAGCGCGAGAAAATAACAGGCCATCAATTCACAATGATGTACACAGATTTTTATCTCATTCACAAGATAAAAAATAAATTTTGGTTAAATAGAATAGAAGTAGATAGATTAAGACTGAAGAAAACTTATCGCTTTCCAAAAGATATTGATGATGACCTCTTTCTGCTTTTGACAGATGAAGAAATAAAAGATCACTGTGAAGGCAAGCTCAGAAAAATTTCACAATTTACTTTGAAAAGAAAAGCAGATTTTTATAATTACTACACTGATCTTATTCCAGCAAATTTCCAAAGCTGAAAAAATTTTATAAAAATATAAATTTTTTATATTTTTATAAAAAATGGAGAACTGGAAAGTTAAAGAATTAAAAGCCGAGGCAAAACGACTCGGGCTAAAAAAATATTCAAGCCTCAGAAAGCAAGAGTTGATTGAGTTGATAGCGAACCTTATTGACCACCCAATTCCAGCAGATTTCAATGCCCCAGTTCTCAGACCAACAAGAAATTCTGGACAGTTGCTTACGCTTGATCCGCAAGAACAAAGGAGAAGAGAAATAAGAGAAATTGAAGAGATGCTTGGATTGAGACCATACGTCACCACTTCGGATGACGCGACAATAGCAGATGAATGGAACGAGTTCGTTGAAAACTACGAAAATAATCCATTTAGCACTAGCGCTACAGTTCGGGAGTCAGCATCTGCATTGAGAGGTTTCGCAAGACAATTCAGAATAGATGGAGTTGAGGGTTTTGGGCCAAATCAGTTCATGCAGGAGGCAAAACCGGCAGTCTTGAAAATCATGAGAGAGAACCGCCAGACAAGACTCAAGATGATTCTTTCTTGCGAGATGAAGAGGCGAGCTATGGATGGAGAAGTTCAGTATCTTGACGCTTATTTCCACACCAACACAATTGAAAATCTTAATGCAACTGATGAAAGCGAAGCGTATGAAAGATTTATGCAAATCATTCAAGAAAGAATTTAAGAATTCAACAATAACGGAAGTAACTGGGAGTTTCACAGAGTCATAACATTTGACCTGCATCTTGTAGAGTACAACCCGTTGGACGGCAGCTCTTACATCAAACTACCGAAAGCGCTTAAAGGAAAAAAAGCAATAATCAATATGGAAAATCAAGATAATGAATGTTTTAAATGGTGCATTACAAGAGCGCTTTATCCAGTTGAGAAAAACCCTCAAAGAATAACAAAGATTCTAAAAGAACAATCTGATCGACTCGACTGGAGAGGAATCAACTTCCTGGTTGAGCTTGACAAAATAAAAAGGTTTGAAAAACAGAAGGAAAATATCGCGGTAGATGTGTTTGGTTATGAAAGTAAGGCCAGAGTCTATCCTCTCAGAATAAGTAAGTCACCAGCTGAAGAGAGGAATCAGGTGATCAATCTTCTTCTTATCGAGAAAGACGAAATTAAACACTACTGCTTGATAAACAACATCAGCAGGCTTCTCTCGAGTCAAGTTTCAAAGCATAAAGAACCAAAAGAATTTTGCCTCAGGTGTTTGAATCACTTTTCAAGCAGAGAAAAGCTTGCGGAGCACGAGGTACTCTGCGCAAACAATGAGGCTGTCAAGATTCAAATGCCAAAAAAAGGAACTTTTATCAAATTCAAGAATCATAACCGCTCAATAAGAGTGCCCTTTGTTGTTTATGCTGACTTTGAATCTTTCACAAAACCTATTCACTCTTGTGAGCCAAGAAGCGATAAGAGCTTCACCATTAAATATCAAAAACATAAACCGTCCGGCTTTTGCTATAAGGTTGTCTGCTTTGATGACCAGCTTTATTCTCAAGAGCCAGTAATCTACAGAGCAAAGTCTGAGGATGAGGATGTTGCTCAGATCTTTGTTGAAATGCTTGAAGAGAACATCAAGAAGATTCACAAAGAATTTGACTTTAAAAAGAAGGTGATCTTCATTGATGAAGACAAGAAAATGTTCAATGCAGCGAAGTGCTGTTGGATATGTGGTGAGTCTTTCAGTACTGATCCTGTTGTGTTCGCTTTGATTGGCAACTTGCGCGACAAAGTTAGAGATCACTGTCATTTCACTGGCAAGTATAGAGGAGCTGCACACAGAAATTGCAATTTTCAATTCGCAAAGCCAAAGTTCACTCCTGTCATATTTCACAACTTGGCTGGTTATGACTCTCATCTTTTAGTCAAGAATCTTGGAAAGACTGAGGGGGACATAAAATGCATTCCCAATAATGAAGAGAAGTACATCAACTTCAGCAAATCTATTGCCGTTGGTTCTTACACCAACAAAGAAGAAGAAGAAGTTGCCATAAAGACTGAGCTTCGCTTTATTGATAGTTTAAAGTTCATGGCTTCTTCTCTCGATAAATTAGTCAGTAATCTGAGCCATGATAAGCTGAAGAAAACTGGGGAGGTGTTTAGAGACGAAATCGAATTGATCTCAAGAAAGGGTGTTTATCCATATGATTACATGAGCAGCATTGAAAAGTTCAGAGAAACAGAACTTCCACCAAAAAGAGAGTTTTACTCAAAGGTTAATGACTGTGATATAAGTGAAGAAGATTACGAGCACGCAAAGAAAATCTGGAATGAGTTCAAGATGAAGAACATGGGTGATTATCATGATCTTTATCTCAAATCAGATGTTCTCTTGCTTGCAGATGTGTTTGAAGAATTCAGAAACGTCTGCCTTGAGAATTACAATCTCGATCCTGCTTGGTATTACACTGCTCCTGGATTGGCTTGGGATGCAGCATTGAAGGTGACAAAAGTTGAGCTTGAGCTTTTGAGTGATCCAGACATGCTTCTGATGTTTGAGAAAGGAATTCGTGGAGGAATCTCAATGATCCCAAATCGCTATGGAAAAGCAAACAACAAATACATGAATTCAAAGTTTGACAGAGAAAAACCATCAAAATATCTGACTTATCTTGACGCAAACAATCTTTATGGATGGGCAATGTGCAAACCTCTTCCTGTCAGAGGTTTCAAATGGATGAGTCAAGAAGAGATCGGAGACTGGAGAGCAAGAGACTGCATTCTTGAGGTTGATCTTGAATATCCAAAAGAGCTTCATGATCTTCACAACGATTATCCTCTTGCTCCAGAGAGAATCATTATGAACTCAAACAAAGTTGAGAAACTGGTGCCAAATCTGAACGATAAGAAGAAATATATCATTCATCACCAGAATCTCAAACAGTGCCTTGAACTCGGCTTGAGACTGAAAAAGATTTACAGAGGAATCAAATTTGAAGAAGAACCTTGGCTAAAAAGTTATATAGAGCTCAACACAAATTTGCGCAAGAATGCAAAGAATGAATTTGAAAAGGATTTCTTCAAGTTGATGAACAACTCTGTGTTTGAAAAAACAATGGAAAACATCAGGAAACAAGTTGATGTGAGGCTTCTCAACAATCGAAAGAAAGCACAAAAGCTTTCAGCAAAACCAAACTTCAAGCATTGCACAATATTTGACGAAAATCTCATTGCAATACATATGGGGAGAACATCAATAAAGTTTGACAAGCCAGTTTTCTGTGGAATGGCTATTCTTGATCTCAGCAAGACTTTGATGTACGATTTCCACTACAAGTACATAAAAAAGAAATATGGAGATAAAGCCAAGCTTCTTTTCACAGACACTGACAGTCTCATGTATGAGATTGAAACTGAAGACTTTTACAAGGACATAGCAGCAGATGTTGAAGAAAAGTTTGACACCAGCAACTTTCCAAAAGACCACATTTCAAAGATCCCAACTGGTTGCAACAAAAAAGTTGTGGGCATGATGAAAGATGAGGCTGGTGGAAAGATTATTGAGGAGTTTGTTGGATTGAGAGCAAAACTTTACAGCTACAAGATTCTTGAGGGCAAAGAAGAGAAGAAGTGCAAGGGAATCAAGAAGACTGTGATAAAGAAGAATATAACTCACGAAGACTACAAAAAGTGCTTATTTAGCGGAAACATACAAATGAGAAAGATGAATGTAATCAGATCACACAGACATGAGATTTTCAGTGAGACCATCAACAAGATTGCTCTGAGCGCAAATGATGATAAGAGAATCATAAAAGAAGACAAGATCTCAACTTTTTCACATGGGCACTATAAAATATGAATCCTCAGAATATTCCTTTCAATGCATTAATAGTTGGACCAACAAATTCAGGAAAGACAAAATATGTCGTCAATCTTTTGAGCAATAAATTCAATCAGAAATTCGATTACATTTTTTTGATTTGTCCAACATTCATCCACAACAAAACTTATAACAATTTTGGGGATTTAGACAAAGACCTCTTTATCCTGACTCCACTCCAAAACCAGATTGATTTTTGTCTCAAGCTCATTAGTTTTGTTTATGAGGGAACTAATACACTTATCATCCTTGATGACTGTGCGGCTTCAAAGGATGTGAAGCAGAGGACAAATGAACTCGTGAATTTAGCATTTAGTGCAAGACATAAGGGAATCAGTGTTTGGGTGCTCACACAGCAGATGACAAGTATCGCAAAACCATTCAGAGAAAACATTGCTGCACTGGTTTTATTCTACACACCTTCGGCAAAGGATATGAAGGCAACATTTGATGATTATGCAGGTGATTTGACGAAAGAAGAGCAAATTGAATTAATAGCAAAGCTGAAGAATGAGAAATATTCTCATTTGAATTTATCACTTTGCCATCCCTTCGATATAAAATTTGAAAAAGAAATAAAATAGAGATGAGCGAAGCAAACAAAGAACAAGAAGCAATCACAGATATTATTGCTATGAACATTCTTGAAGCAGAACCCGCAAGTGATTCAGATCACCGAGAGCAACTTGCTGTTCTCGTTGCGAGTGGAAGAGCAAAGGAAATGATTGGTGTCTCTTTCACCCAGGATCAAGTCAAAAGGCTTTCTGAAAAAGATGTTGAGAAGTACTTCAAAAGATATGAGGCCTCAATCTCTTCAAAGACTTGCGATGCGATAGTCGACACATTTCTTCAGCTTTCGTGTAAAGCGTTGGCGTATTTTCTCCCTGTTGATGAAGGAAAGCTCATGAAAGACCTGAACGATGACTTCATTGTGAAGAGAGAACTCGGAATGATTGCAGGAAGCTTGAGTTTGAAGTATGGAAAGTACATGGCGATCGCAAGTGCTGCTCTTCTCACTGCCAAAAATGTTGAAGTTCCCTTAAAACCAAATGTCGTTAATGTTGAAGTAGACAGTAATTGTGAAGAACCTGAAAAAGAACTTGAATAAGAACCTGAAAAAGAACTTGAATAAGAACTTGAATAAGAACTTAAAAATAATGTGACAAGAAATAAAATGGAAGAAAAAGAATCTCAAGATCCAGCAGAGTGAGGGCGACAGCCCAAGCCGTCGCAGTCGCCGCCAGCACAACAAGTCACTTCAACTGATCAAAATAAGACGAAACCAAAAAAAGATCCAGGGCGTGTCGCTGCTGGGAAAAAACTTGCTGAACATAACAGAAGAGTTAGAGAGCAAAAACAGGTGAGGCCACCAAACCTAGAGCCAGTACCAGAACCAAAACCAGAGCCATCAACATCATCATCATTCTCACTCACTCAAATTCTTTCAGTAGCAAGTATTGTTCTTTCATTGGCTGGACTGTACTATAAAAGGAAAGAGTTGATAGCGCTCGTAAAATCACCACCAAACCCAGAACCAAGGCAAATTGAGCGCATCTCTGCGGAGTTGCCTCAAATTCCAAAAAGAGTAAAACCAATGGATTGATTTTTTTTGTCTTTCAAATAAAAATGTCTGATAATACACTTGTGAAAACTTTGACTGATTCAGCTACATTGACTGGATTGGCTGCTGGAATTGGATGGGTAGCAAAGAGAGTTATCAAAGAACCGATGACTTCTGATCTGAGTTCAAATCTCATGAACTATGTAAAGTTCACTCTCGTGATCGCTGGATCAATCGCAGCAAAAAAATATCTTGAAGAACAGAAGATTTTGCCATCTTAAGAAATGCATTTAAGTTTGCGGACTAATTCAATATTCTATGAGATTAATTTCATTATGAAAACTTGCCAGCGATTAATAAAATGGCAAGCATAGCAATAATGATCGGAGGAGCACTCATCAATGCAACAGCATTTGTTGGTGGGAGCTATCTCGCAAAATATTTGAGTGGAGATAAAAATAGTGTTGAAGAAGAGAAGAAGAGACATGATCTTGCTGTAGAAAAATACCAGGCAGCTTATGAGAAATATCAAGAGAATCGAACAAAGCTTCTCGATTGGATTTCAGCAAACGACCGAATCAAAAAAGAGGCAAATCAAAATTTTGTTGATACAGATTATGCTTTAAAGCTTTACAACAAGGCACATAGTGAAGAGCTTGATATGAAAGAACCCCATTTTTCTAACTTCTACAAACCGAGCACACAACAGAAACGAGGTGAAATGATTTATGCTGGAGGAATGGCTTTGGCTTTGGGATTGGCTGCAAGTCGATTTTTGTGAAAGTAAAAGAAAATGGATAGAAAACTTTCAAGAGTTTACTATAGCCCGAAAGGATTTTGGAAGGGATTGGGTGCAGTGAAAAAGTTGGCAGAAGAAGCTCGGGTTCCTGAAGATGTTACAAAGCTCTGGCTGATGAGACAAGCCATCTGGCAGATTTATTTGCCTGCACCTAAACATATCCCACGACCAACGTTTGATGTTGATTTTCCAAATGCAGTCCATCAGGCTGATCTTCTTTTCCTTCCTCATGACAAACTTTTTAGAAAGGTCTATAAATATGCATTGACAGTGGTCGATGTTGCGAGCAGATTCAAGGCTGCTGAACCTCTCACCTCAAAAGAATCTTCTGAGGTCTCAAAGGCTTTCCAGACAATCTACAAAAGAGGACCATTGAGATGGCCAAAAATTCTTCAGGTTGATCCTGGACGTGAATTCATGGGTGAAACAACTAAAGAGATGGCAAAGCATGATGTGAGAATTAGAAGAGGAAACGTAAACGTTCATAGAGATCAGGGGATAGTTGAGCGATTTAATCAAACTTTGGGTGAGCGCCTTTTCAGTTTCCAATACGGCCAAGAGATGAACTTCAAAGACAGAACGAGATCAACAGAATGGGTGAAGAGGCTTCCAGAAGTTGTTTCTGCATTAAATCGTGAGGAGACAAGATTGACTGGAAAGAAACCAATTAACGCAATCAAAGAAAAGGTGGTTGACGCAAAGAGTTCAACTTCTTATTCAAGACCTGTTGGCTTGAAAGAAAAGAGACTTGACTATTCAAAAAACGTGAGATATCTCTATGCTCCCGGCGAGTTAGAAGGTGGAGACAGAAGAGCAACAGATCCAATCTGGTCTCTAAAAGTTTTCAATATCGAAAAAGCACTTGTGAATGAAAAAGAACCTGTTCTTTACTATCTGAAAGATGGACCAAAGCGGGGATTTTTCAGAGAAGAGCTTCAGATTGTTCCACCTAAAACTGAGCTACCTCCTGAAGGAATTCGATGAGGAGAATGCTTCATAAGCCTCTATGTGTTTTTTCTGAGATATTGTCATTAGTTTTTCTGATGGTTCAAACGAATTTTGAGATTGTCTTGAGAATCAATGTAATCTCAAAATTCTTCAATTTTGCCTTAAAATAAACTGCGCCAATCGTTTTGCCTTAAAATCATCGTTGTTGAGCAAAACTGCCCTGTTTTTCAGGCAATTGTGCCAGAAACCCACTGAATCAAATCTTCAATTTTTCTTTGATTTTTTTTTTGAAAGAAACTGTGTCCTTCATTTTGCCTGAAAAACATGGTTCTTTTTTTTAAAGAGATAAAAAATGAAAAAAAATCAGTTTTCAAAATTGCCCTGTTTTTCGGGGTCTTTTTAAAATATGCCAAAAACCCCCTTTTCCTACTACTGTGCTGTTTGAGAGCAACAAGAGCAACCATGCTGTTTGAGAGCAACTGATTCTCAGTTTTCGCGCAAGAAATTAAAAAACGAAGAATCTCTCGCTCCTCCTTCTTTCTTTGCTCTCAATTCAAACAGTATGGAAACGCTTGCTATGCAGGCTACAATGAACAAGCAGTGTATGCTATGTAATTGCAGTCTTAAAAGTTAAATTTGGTAATATTTCTATGGAAAATGTTTTTAATCCATCGAAAAGGAAGGACTGCAAGGGTGAAATTTTAGCGCAAAATCTTCAGAGAGCTGGATTCGAGGTGGTGAAATGTGACAAGTTTTCAAGTCACGTTTGTAATCCTTGTGCTGGAAAGATTCAAAATCTTGGATCACTGTATTCATTCGTCCAGCGATCTTTACAAGGTAAAGTTTGCTACAGCTACTCCAACAAAGTCAACTTTGGCAAACAAGCGCTTACTGGGCACTCCAGAGGGAAAGAGTCTGATCCGCAAAGCAGTTTGAGCACTATCGCCGGCGACCAAAACAAAAAAGGGAAAGTCTTAACGGAAAACTTTGGAATTTGTGCAGGAAAAGCTTCAAGCTTCTGAGGAGGAAAAACGATGATAGTGGCCAGTATCTGAACACAGACCATCTTCCTGAAAGTGGCCTCCAAGTCAAGGTTGTTTTTAAAACCGAGTCTGGAAATATTCTCATAAGAATTCCCCACGATAAGACCACTAAATGTTTAATGATGCAAGTATGGAAGACCGAACAGGGTTTATTTCCATTGGAGCACTTTACTTCACTGATGGTTATTGTTCCCCAGAGCCAGAAGCGGCTGCAAGAAGAGGTGAAGTCCACAAAATATATGCAAGTATGTGACAAAAAATGGCTGGTAGCAACTATGAGTATAGCAAAACATTGAGAATTGTTTCCTGAGAGTCTAATAAAAGCTGTCAACAAAAATGCCTCTGATGAAATGTCAGAATACCTGAAATCTGAAAGCATGTTGCTTTTCCGTAAGACCCAATCTGGTAAATATCGGCGCATCTGGTTCTCTCCGAAGTAAGTCTTTAACTGAGGAATCGTCGATGATGTCCCCCTCTAAGTAGTAAAAGTTAAAAGTTTGAGATGTTTGAATTATTGTCAATTCAAGTACTAAAAGCTTCCCAAATAAAACGTACGTAAACGTCCGAGTGCAAGCTACGTGATATACTTACTTTCGAAAGCTGTTTTAATTTCCTTTCCAAATGAGGTTTCTATCTTCTGTAGCAATGAGGACTCCTCCTTGTTGGATATATTAGTTGTTGAAGCACTTTCCAATTCTTCAGCCATTTTGCCAAAGGCAAAATGGCAGCGACAGATGTAGGTAAAGAAATGCACCAAACTTAGCTGTGGCTTACATTGACTTTTATTACGGCATTTCCTATTGGATTGTTTTCCCGCCTTTTTTTTCTGACATCACGTCGTGCTTGGATTTGCCAAGGAAGCCCGCTGTTCCACTGAATTGCTGGCGTATCTACTTAAAGCAGACATGGCGGTTCCTTTGGTGGCTTGAGAAAATATAATTAAACTTCCGAACTTTATGTCCTGATGAGCAGTTATTTTACAGAAGGAGCGAATATACCTTGGTCCAGAGATGAAATTTCTGGTTGCGATTGCAATGAAAAAATGTACAGACATGTACACTGCCCTTGCTTTGCGTGCAATGGAAGGGCAACTGACAGAAAAACGGAACTTCGACACTGGAAAGAAACGTATCAGTTGGCAACCACCAATTCTGCTTGTGTTGTTAACAGTGACTTAGACAATGATTCACACATTTCAGACGATATATTCTTTGAAGATGTTGGAGAATGTGACCAACCAGTGGAAAACGAATTTGGAACTGGTTGTACATGTAACCCTGAACCGAGACGAGATCTGCAACATAGTGATAGGATTGACGACGATGAAGGAAACTCCATCCAGAATCCCATGAAGAAGTAGTAATCAAGGCGGTTCTTGAGGCATTGAGAATAAAGCATAAAAGTGGAGTGTCAGTGAGTACGTTTGAAGATGTCTTGGAGTATGGAAAAACATTGTTATATACATCTTTAGGTGATGATGTGGATAGTGACATTTTGAGTACTTTATGGCCAAAGAGTTGGAATGATGTGCAATTACTTTTGAAAGAGGAGGGCTATGAAGATGCTAAACAATATTTCATTTGTTTTTGTCGTGAGGAAAAAGAATTCGCAAGGGATGGAAAGACCACCAAGAAGTTTGTTTATGATGGAAAGTATGGTGTCATGGAAAACAAACACAACAGGTGTCCTTACTGTGGTAATGAAGGCTACATAAAATACATGTACTTGGGTCTGGAAAATAAAGTGAAAAACTGGTTTAGAAGTAAAACTATGTGTACAAAAATCTTGGCACATTAGTATGGAAAAGAACACTGGTTAGAGAATAGGGAAGGCTGGGATTTGAAGAAAGAGATATGGGATGGAAATCGGTGGTCAGAGCTTCAGTGGTTTTGGAACCCACAGAGTGTTTGGGCTTTGCCAACTCGTTGCGTTCACTGTGACATTCCTATATCTACAGACCACCTCATAAACTCACCAGATCATGATGGAGAAGGGGTCTTTAAAGTAGTTGAATGTCCTGTTTGCTTTGAAAACTTTGAACATATTAACATGGCCAAAGGTTCTCCATTAAACTTGGCACTCATAGGGGACTTTGAGGGCTGGCAGCCATTTGGTACAAGTTATAGAGGATCGGGGTCTTTTGAAGTTACCATTGCCAATATGAAAAAGAGTGAAAGAAATCATGTGGATGAAGTGTATGTTGTAGGATTTGTGCCATGCTTTTAAGTTCCAAATCTACCAGAGTCACTGGATCCATTCTTGCAGCCTTTTGTGAATGATTTGTGCAATGGGTTTATTCAAGGTTTTCAAGTAGACTACCCCACAGGAATCACAATTGCTGGCTATGAACCTTCTCCCTTAGAATCTGTGCGATTGCTATTATTGTGCTGGACAGCTGACCATCCTGGACAATGAGAAACAGGAAAGTTTTTGAACCAAGGGAGGTGTGGATGTCGTAGGTGCAAGATGGTAGACCAGCATCTTGAGACCAGCTCAAATACACACTATTATTATGGCCAAAATCGCTTCCATTATAGACATCCATGGGGACAGAGGACCATTGAATCAGAACTTGTTAATATTTTTGACATTGAATATGAAAGCAGCTCAAGTGTTAGAAAAAAAATGTCTTCAGAGAGGGGTTTTACTGGCCTGTCCATTTTTCATAAATACCTTTATCCTCTCTATGGATTTGACATTTTGAATCATCTTGTTTATGATGTGTATCACACTGTTCCCCTCAATGTTGTCAAGAATCAGGTTGTTAGAGCTTTGGATCTTGAAATGCTGGACAAAGCCAAGCTTGATAAACAAATTGAAAACTTTCCTTGGACAGGTGAATTCAAGGATGGAAGGCTCCCAAGACACCTTGGAAAAGACTGCAAGGGTATTGGTTATTGGAAAGCTGAAAGTTTTCAGAAATACTCTTTTCCAATGGCAGAATGTATCATGGAGAGTCAAGTTACCAATCACAGGGAATTTGAAATTGTGTCCCCTGTATCAAGGGTAAGGTGGTACAACCCTCAAAAAATCAACATTTTTTCATGTTTTTTTACAAAAAGTTATCTATATCACCTAAATTGACACATGGAGACAACTGTATTTTTGCAGTTTTTGACTTGATATTTTATTATTGCTGCTGAGAATTAGCAAATGATGCCCCCCGGTGGGCAACCAAACAAGAACAGTCATAACTCTTTAACATTAGATTAAAAATTCACAAAATTTTTAGACAATGATCTTTACATGCACCTGCATGCAATGAACTACAGAAACACCTCTCAGTCATATAGAATGGAAAATATTAAAGAAAACACAACAACTTTGAGGAATTGATAAGATGAGCAATCTCATTTTGGTCATTTAACAACAAAAGATGCACCTAAGTGTATGTTTCTAGTTCATTGCATGCAAAAATATACTGAGATCTCTCACTCCAAAAATGAGAAGAATTGAATAAAACGCTGGAAAGTTATCTTTGCTAGCGTGTCGGTAGTTTCATAAAATTCGAAATTGAGAGAAAACTGGTTTAAAGTTTTTAAACTGATTTTTTCAAGACTTGAACACAGTTTCCATGAATTGAATTGTTCAAAACTGACCAGGGCCATAGCTGACTCCTTCAGTTTGCTTATTATGGTCATCTTTTCGTTTTTTAAGGCCCCTAATCACTTTGCGTCGCTTCTTGGTAGTAGCTTTGCTTTTATGTTGCGCAATATTGGCCGTTTTTATACTAGAGGACGCATTATCCGTCCAGACGGATAATGCGTCTCTTGTGGTATGCGTCTAGTGTAAAGACGGGACGAATAACAAGACGAACTACGAAAGACGAACGAGATATTCCGCGTGGCGAAAAAAAAAAGAATGGGCACTAGTGTGCCTTGTTTGGCGGTAGAATTTAAAGATGGCGGCCGCGCTTGAACTTCTCAAATTTTTTTCCCGTAAGAGAAAGGCAGAACAAGAGTTTTTAGGTGACCAATATAGGTTAAAGGAAGAAATGGCAAAGAAACGTTTTTGTAGGGAGATGGAGTTCGAAACTGAAGCTTCACAGCCCGCTGTTATGTCAGCAATCGTGATTACAAAAAGCGACAGAAACGAGCGTGGTCATGATAAGTTGAGGAACGGAAATTGGTGGACAAACGGATATCAAAACTGGGATGAAGAATCTTTCAAGAAAAGGTTAAGGGTGTCTCGAGACACTTTTGAATTTATTCTAAGCGAAATTAAAGACCTTATCGTGAAGGAGCCCACTCGCATGAAGCCTCACCCTACTCCGCCTGCTACCCAGTTGGCTTTATGTCTATACAGACTAGCACACGGGTGCACGTTTTTGACCGTTGGAGACCTCTTTGGGGTTGCAGAATCAACTGCTCACATCATTTTCCAAGACGTTTGTAAGGCCATTGTGGGATGTTTGTATGACAGATTCGTTTACCTGCCAAGAAATCTACAAGAGTGGAGTCAAGAACTGGAAAATTTTCTGGGAAATTGGGAGTTTCCTTGTGTTGGGGCGTGGGATGGGTTTCATGTTTACGTAAGCACTAAACTTAAGAACTTTTACAGTTACAAGAAGAGGTATTCAGTTACAAACATGGGATTCATTGGTTATAACAAGCGTTTTATGTGAGCTGCAGTGGGCGCCCCAGGATCCACACATGACTCTAGGCTTTTAAGAAGTTGTGGTATTTATTCTGACATCGAATCTGGTCACGTGCTTCCTAACAGGTCTTTGAATCTTGACCCTTATGGGGAGATTCCGTTTACCACTGTGGGTGATTCAGCCTTTCCCAACCATTCCTGGCTTCTAAAACCATACAAAGATGGGACAAGGGTACCTAAGCAAAGGTATTTTAACAGGAGACTTTGCTCTGCAAGGGTAGTTTCTGAACATGCTTATGGAATGTTAAAGGGGCGGTGGAGAATTCTCTACAAAAAGACAGAATGTCATTTAGACAACATTTCCCTCTTCATCATGACCTGCATTGCTCTCCATAATCTTTGCATCCACCGAAGTGATCCCTGTAACCCCAGGTGGAGACTTCAGGTCAATGAACTTAATCTGATTCGAAATGGAGATGCCCAAGGTGATGATGGAAATACAACAAGAGAAGCCGTTGCCAATTGGTTGTGGGATATCAGAGAGGAAAGAAATGCAGCCCCTTGATTCTGTATTCAAATTAATAACAAAGGCAAAAACTGAGAAACTGAACTTTACTTGATCCTTAGCAGATTTGATGGAAAACAGGTTTTGTTACATGTAAATAGATTCAAATTTGATATTCAAAATATTTTTCAAACATTTTCCCTTCACAATAGATATAGCAAATAATATTTGTTGATACATTAAGTATGAACCAGAAGTTTTGCTTTCCTTTCATCCATTAGTGTAAAAATTACTGCTATTTCAAGTTATTTTAAGTAATCTGGAAGTAAAATACTCTTTGCTAAAGCAACCAAACAACTAGATAAACTGGTAAAAAGGGGGGAGTAGGACAAAATCATAGGGAGGGGGGTCAGGTTTATTTTTTTATATGAAAGGAGATGGAATATTCTTGAAGGCAGTATAAAATGACATGTATTAAGGCAAAAATAGGAGGACAAACAACAACAACAAAAATGAACATGAAGTTCTTATATCAACTAAACAAAAACAGCACAAAAGAAATACTTAATTGTCATTCTCAAAAACCGAGGTTGGTTAAAAGCTTGAGACTGCTTAACAGTCTGATATGAATTATTGGCTTGAAATATTATGATGAAAGACTTGAACTGGTATTTTTACCTACTTGACATAAGTTTTTACATAATTTCAAGTCTTTCAATGGTATTTCCAACCAATTCATGACAGTCCAAAGCAAAACAGCCTTGGTTTCAAAGAATAACAAGTATTTTTGCTGCTGTTTTCTTGTTTATTTGTTGTTGGAACTTCTTGTTAACCTCATCCTCATAGAGGGCATACTGGGGCGGGGGGTGGGGGGGGGGGAGTCATAGCCTAAAAAATAACATTTATTTGAGGGGTGAGTCAAACAGTAAATGAAAAATTTTCAGGGGTTGGTCAAGAATAAAACTTATTGCTTAAAAAAAATTCCCTCCCCCACCCTTTACATAAATAATGACCAGTCCCTAACCAATACATCCAATTCTATAGAAGTGTTATAAAGTTGTAGTTCCGTTAAACTTTGTAACAATGGTTTGTTTCAATTACAGAACAGTAATGATGTTAGTGTCTGGATTACTGGTTACATTTTGGTACCTTTATCACAACTGACAATAAATGGATTACAAGTAAACACAACTGCCTGTAATAACATGTCTGAGGTTTCAATACGCAAGAGGGAAGCTCATGCCCCCTTAAATTCACAGTATTGCTCAATAAAGATAAGTGTGATAGAGGACCCTGTCTATAGAAAAGAAAAGTCCCCCACCAACTCCTCCATAAACATGAGTCCCCCACCCTTAATGGAACTCTTGCTAATACCAACGCATGGATCTTTGATCATTCTGGCTATCCATGTCTAAAATGTGGCTATCTTGGCTATCACTTGCCACTTGATTGGTTGGAGGGGTATGGCTATATGGCATTGGATTGTAATAAGGTACAAGAGGCTGCACAGGTATTGTTTGTTGTTGGAGATGCTGCTGTGCTCCTTGGGGTGGAGGATTTGAATATTTCATGATGATTTGAAGCATCTTTAGCTCATGCTGCCTATTCAATTCCGCTTGCTCTTTCTGAAAAGCAAGAAATTCAGCATGCCTTTCTTTGTCTGCTTCCATCATCTTTTCACAACGCTTTTGCTGTGATTCTCCAAGTGCGTGAAAACTCTTTGCGATCTCATTTATGGCCTGGGACTGACTTCTTACTCGTTTGTTACGACCTAATGGTTTTACGTCCAATGAATTTTTTAAAACTTTCCTTTTAACACCTTCGGTTCCACTCTCACTTGCGGAGGTTAACTCTTCCTCACCATCATCTTCCTGATAACTGCTATGACTTGTTTCTGCCTGCTCTTCGTCACTGTCTGTGTCTGAATTCTCATGAGACAAAACATCTCTTGCTTTGGAAGCAATTTCCAGGTTACCATGGGTGTCCGAAAAAATTGGATTTATGATTTTGTACCACTCAGACTCTTTTATTGGTGACTTACCACTACCTTTCTTGATGCGATCCGTGTATTTACGCCATTGATCTTTTATCCACTTAAATTTCACTCGAAGCTTTTTAACATCAATTCTCAGATGAGTTAAAGCCTTTTTCGATTTAGACTGACGATGTTCTCTGTCATTTTCTTCTTTAAATTCTTCGGAGGATATGCGCTCCTCAAAGGCTTTCTTTATATCCTCGAAGACAGGTTTGTTTGCAGTCTTCTTCAACGCAAGCGTGTCCAGTTTGTAAGCAAATTTGTTTGTTTCGTCTGCCAGAACAAGGGCGAAGTACTTGAGCTCTGTTTCTGTCCATGGTCGACTTCGCTCTTTTGCACTTGACTCCGCCATGTTGTTTTCTTGGGCGGATAACCGCTGGCTTTTTTCCGACACGGTCTCATTTCTTAACGTTATTCGTCCGTTGCCCGTCTTTACACACAAAGACGCATTATGCGTCCAGACGAACTACCTTTCGAAGTGCGTCGTTCAAGACGCACTTCAAATGAAAGTTCGTCTAGACGTATAATGCGTCTTATGCCCGTCTTTACACGAGAGACGCATAACCGGACGAACTACAAATGTTTGCCCAAGTTCGTCCAGACGGATAATGCGTCTCTAGTATAAAAACGGCCATTAACTCTAAGCTGGTCTTGGAGTCTGCAACCCTCCTCGGTATATTTGCCAGAAGGAATACCAAGGGCTTGGAAAAGCTTAATAATACTCATTGAACCAATATTAAAATAAGAAACAGCATCATAAAGTCCTAATTCTAATGTCTCCCTTCCAACATAAATTTCTTTTGGAATCCTTTGCCATACCATGCCATTCAAAGACTCATTTTGATTTTGTGTCTTGCCATGTAAGCACTTCTGCAATAAGTTGTTCTCACTAAGTCGAATATATTCAGGCTTTAGCTTGGCAATAACAGGTAAAGGAAGGCCAGGTCCATGCTTAAAGAGATTCGTATGGTTGGCTTTGTCCTTTTGATACTTGCACCAACTTGCACTACCTGTTGGGCAGTGGTCATGAAGTGGGCGTGCCTCACTTGAGGCACAATGCATGAGGCTAGCATGGATAGCTTTCTTCATTCCAGCCAAATTTCCAACATTGCACCTTATGGCAATGCCATAATAGTTCTGCAGTTTATCAATTAGACTATCTGTGAGTTTCCCTCTGCCTCCAAGGCCTGGATTGTCACGTTTTAATTTGCGAAGTGCAGTTCCAACCCTCTTCTGCACATGACCAATGCATTCTTTCTTTTCCACTAAAATTCCAGCATCTTGATAAATATTCTTTATCCTGGAAAAACTCTTGCTGTCCCCATCCCCATAAAATTCAGTGTACCTGAGATTGTGCAGCTCAAATGACCTTTGAAATATGCGCTCTGCACCCTCTGGTTCCATAGCAGGTGCTGATCCCTGGAAATTTGACTTGCAAGTGGTGTGATCAGCTCTCCACATCTGATATTAGAGAGAATTCTTGTCCATTTGTTCATGCCGCTCACACTGTTTGCATCCTTGGCTTAGGGCCTCCACATCAAGAACCTTTCCTGTGTCCATAGATATGACAGTCACACAACCATTGCGTGATGAGTAGCCTCTCTTTTGCCATGTTCCGTCACAAGAAACACCACAGTTCACAGGTAGACCTTCAGAAGAATTTACATCCTTCTTGAGAGATAAAACTTCTTCTCCTGCCTTTTTCATTGTTTCCTTTGCAATCGCTTTCATGTGACGGCCGATTACGCGCGAGTTGCTGAGGAAAGCTTTCTCATTTGGAGGTGGAGGCATGTTCATAATTGTGCAGAATTTCCTTGCACCAGCATAACCCTTTCCAAGAGTTCTCATACCATAAACGATTCGCCGATTTACTTCAAAACTCTTTCCTTGCTTTTTTGATGTGCAAAATGAATGTTTCCATCCACACTGCTCGCACAGCAAACGCAAAGTTGACGCACATCCCTTCCGTTTCAAATTATCTTCCATAAACAAAAGACTGAAATCGCTGCATTCGCCACAACGTAGCAAAGAAAAAACGGACGATAGCACCTCCATATCGCAGAACCTGAACCCTGTAATGGATGGACTGGTTTCCTCTTTATCTACCTTGATCAGCTTAGGCTTGGGTTTGTCTTCTTGGGAAGTTGATTGAAGCTTTCGATACGAAGCCGAAGATTCCTTCGCTTCGCTCTGATCATGTGAAATGCCGTCTGTGGATTCACGTATCCCACTCGAAGCGCTTTCGACAACAATCGACTCTTCTTCGTTAATTCTTGGACTATTTGAAAAGCGATTTCCATAAAATTTGCGCTTCTTGCGTCTCTGAGACGAAAATTTCGGCATTTTGATGATTGAAGCTCTCTCACTTGCGAAAATTCACAACTGAATGATTGATAATAACGGCTGTTCACCGAAATATATCAAAACGAGGCTGAAAGTCATTGTTGGGCCCCAGTCTCCCAATAGCTTACTCAAGACGCAATCAGCTTGCTTTGATCTGGGAGGAAATCGCACTTTTAGGCCCTAAAAGGACGCATTTAAAAATGCGTTTCCATGGCAACGGAACAACAGTGCCTTAGAAATTGCATTTTATTACTATTTCCTGACAAATTATTCACAAAAAGACATTTGGGGCTATTAAACAAAAGCCTTTGGAAGAAATGGATGGACTCATGATATGATCAAGTTGCACAAAACTTGGCATGGCGACTTAATATACTTGTGGAAGAAGTACAAGGTTTGGCAATGTGTACCATCTCAATGCACAACTTACTTCATATTCATGAAGACATTTTAAATTTTTCTGCTCCAGATAACGTTTGGTGTGCTGTATTTGAAAGAGCTGTGAAGGAGTATGTAAAGAAGTCACACAATGGAAAAGGCATTGAAACTACATTTGCACATGTTGAAGCAATAAGAGAATACTTGAAATCAGTAGAGAAGAAAAAGGAAACTCTCCCAGGAAGGCATGATGTTTCACTGGTGAGTCCTAAAAAGACTGAGAACATCAAATATTAGTTATTATATTAGCCCTAGTGGAATATTTTATTGGTGGTTAGTATGGTTATAAAATTGTACTTGGAAGTTTTCAGTAATAGCTGGCAATGTAATATCTTGAGTTTTCTCTGAAGCCATACATAGGGTAGTGCAAAGTCTTTCACCTCTGTTTTCTATGACTGATAATCAACTTTATCAACTTGCAGCACCTTGTTGACTATTCCCTCTTAGAAAGTTCGAGATTGTAGTCTAACTGCTAAAAACATCGTGTCATTGTCATGTCCTTCTAAAGTGGCACACTTGGTTAATGTATTCACATTGTGAATGCCTTTCTACTTAAATCTCCTTTCAGGGAATAGCTTGCTCTAATGATACACCCAAGGTACTTTCACAAATGGAGCCTGCACCAAGAAGACCCTTTCTTGTAGGTTCAGCATCAAATATCAAGCCTGTTGCGGGTGACAACTGTCACAAAATTGCCGAGCTATTGGGAATTTCTCATTTGGAAGTTCGAGTGGCTGCATTTTCTACCAAGAGATGCTTCAAACAAGACACTGGTTTTGATGGAACTGCCTTTGCCTGTGGAGAACATGTGATTGCACTTGTCGATGGGCAAGAAACTGTCATCGAGCTGCAAGAATTTCTGTCTGTCCGTAGTGAAGGTGATTTTAGTAGTTTATTAGGCCAAGGAATTTGTTATCCATTACAAAGAGGAGATAATGGTGAAGCTGACAGAAACTATTGGAGTGGTTTTGTTAAGGTTAAATGCCAACCTCTTGCCAACTCCATGGTCTTTTTGGTGGAAGACATTTGCAGGAAAGTAATTCTCTTATGTATATGTGCACGATCCTTCACAGTAAAGCACTATTTGAGCAATAGTGAAAATCAGACCTGAAAAAAAATTTCAAGCCTGTACGGGATGCGAACCACTGACCTCTGCGATACTAGTGCAGCGCTCTACCAATTGAGCTAACAAGCCAACTGGGAGCAGGCCATCAAATTAATTCGACATAAACCCGTAGATGATAAATCAAACAACAACAAACATATGAAACATATGTTTATAGTTCATACGTATATAGTATATGTATATAGTTCATTTATACAGTTCATACATATGTTCGCAGAGGTCAGTGGTTCGAATCCCGTACAGGCCTGAAATTTTTTTCAGGTCTGATTTTCACTATTGCTCAAATAGTGCTTTACTGCGAAGGATCGTGCACATATACGTTTCATAACTGCAGTTCATACATATGTTTCATATGTTTGTTGTTGTTTAAAGTAATTCTCTATCCAAGTGATCACAATTTTTTAACAGTAGTGGATTACATGCGACATTTCAAGCAACTTCCATATCCATTAATTGTGCCTGGATATCCTGAGGTAGGGCACATGATACTTATACAGGGTGAATCCAATGAAGACATTTGGGATGGACACATTGAAAGTGTTGATTTTATTAACAAGACAGTGGATGTCTACTTTTATATCCCAAGTTTGAGATTTCCTAATGGTAATGTCTATGTAAGAGAAATTCGTGGCAGAGGTGCAAGAAATACTGTGGCCTGGGGATCAATGATTTCAATTGCTGAAGGCTGTTGGGACAGTGCCTCAACCTGGATAAAAGCAATTCAGAGTTAATTAAGTGCATGTTATCAATGTTTTTGACACATTCACATGCATTTGAATATGAACTGGTGCATAAATTAAAACAGGTACATATATGTACTGGTCCTTAAAGTTACCACGATGTGTGCAAGTGCATTGCTCAGAAAGTCAGAAAAAAAAACATCCGATTAGATGTTTTAATATGCAGTATTAATGGATGTTTCTAAAAGTCATAGAGCATTTTAGTAAGCTTTTAGTGTGAGTCAGATCATATTGGAAATTTTGTGACTAGCATGGTAATATTCTCATAGCATTCACAACTTTGGTATGGGTCCTAGAAATCCTGGTAAGTCCTGAAATTTTATTATTACCCTTTCATGGACTGGAAAGTCCTGGAAAATGCTGCAAGTCATTGAAATCTTTAAACTCGAGTAATAGAGTTTTTTTTAAAAATAGCTCTCCCTAATATTTTTAGTAACAATTTATTGCTCTGACCACATCATTTTTACCATTAGTTCTTTTCAAAATTTTTTATCCTCATACAGGGTCCTGGTAATATCTATCTAGCCGTGGTTCCTGGAAGACTGTTTCTGAGAGAGGGTACAAACCCTGGGAATAAACTGTGAAAAATAACTTAATTGGGAATCAATTAGGGCAAATATTCCTATTATTCTCACCAGCTTTGGAGTAATATGGGGACTCATTCCCATACTATTAAAAAAATTTGGGAATTTCATGGGAGATGCTCTCATATTATTCACAACCGGTAGTCTAACCGGCAGTCTAAATCCCACAGGGATCAGCGAACGCTTTTCATTCCACTAATTTATTCATGTTTTTCTCATTGCCATGCTCCCACCAATAACGTAGCTCCATTTTCTACCTTTAAAAGCACACACAACCCACAGTTCCTCTATTCACTCCGACGAAGGGCTAACACTCGAAACGTCAGCTTTTGTAATCATTACGGTGGCTAATTTACCATTTCAACTTTGTTGATATAATTTATCCATATTATTCACAACAATGGGAATAGCATGAGGAATATTCCCATATTTTTAACAACTTAAGAATTGCAAGAGGAAATTTCCCTTGTTTACATTTTTGGGAATTAGATGGGGAAATGTTTCCATGTTCACAACTTCAGGATTTACTTGGGAAGTGTTCCCATGTTATTCACAACTTTGGGACTCACTTGGGGTAAAATTTCTGTGGTAAACACAAACTGGGAATTGCTTGGGGAAATGTTCCCATGTTATTCGCAAATTTGGGAATTACTTAAGGAAATGTTCCCATGTTATTCACAAATTTGGGGATTACATGGGGAAATTTTCCCATGCTATTTACAACATTGGGAATTACTAGGGGAAATGTTCCCATGTTATTTACAGCATTGGGAATTACTTGGGGAAATGTTCCCATGTTATTCACAAATTTGGGGATTACATGGGGAAATGTTCCCATGTTATTTACAACATGGGGAATTACTAGGGGAAATGCTCCCATTTTATTTACAAATTTGGGGATTACATGGAGAAATGTTCCCATTGTTATTTACAACATTGGGAATTACTTGGGCAAATGTTACCATTTTATTTACAAATTTTGGGATTACATGGGGAAATGTTCCCACGTTATTCACAAACTTGGGAATTATTAGGGAATATGTTCCCATTTTAGTCACAACTTTGGGCATTATAAGGGGATATGTTCCCATGTTACTCACAAATTTGGGAATTGCTTGGGGAAATGTTCCCATGTTATTCACAAATTTGGGAAAATGTTCCCATATTATTCACAAATTTGGGAATTGCTTGGGGAAATGTTCCCATGTTATTCACAAATTGGGGAATTGCTTGAGGAAATGTTACTATGTTTATTCACAAAATTGGGAATTGCTTGGGGAAATGTTCCCATGTTATTCATAAATTTGGGAATTGCTTGGGGAAATGTTCCCATGTTATTCACAAATTTGGGAATTAATTAGGGAAATGTTCTTATGTTATTTACAACACTGGGAATTACTTGGGGAAATGTTCCCATGTTATTTACAAAAGTTGGGGATTACATTGGGAAATGTTCCCATGTTATTAACAAATTTGGGAATTACTAGATATGAACCCACAGTGTTCAGAAAGGCACATCAGTGCTGTGCAATATTGATCGACACTTTCTCCTGGTTCTTGCTCTCTCTTGTTGAAGAGGTATCGTTCATGCGTCTGATTTCGTTGCGGCAGACAACGAGATTCAAATTTAGCCAGAACGTCATCAATATTGTCAGCGCTTTTGTCTTCAGCAAAGGTAAAGGTGTTAAACAATTGGACTCCTTCTCTTCCAACGATGTTAATAATAATAATAATAATAATAATAATAACGAATTTTTATACAGGATTGAAAACCCATCAGTGTGTAACACTGTTGTCCTTGGGGTCCTGTCAAAATAATAAATAAATAAATAAATAAAATAAAACTTAACAAGATATAATCATTGATCTTAAGGTCTAGAAAAGCATACAATAAAATAAAATGCTCTGAAAAAGGATACCTATAACCACGTTGAGATCGAATTTAACTAAAATAATCTCGCAATTTGTTCTTAAATTTTAGTCTCGAATCTAACGACCTTAGTTCAGCAGGCAGGTTGTTGAAAGTCTTTGCTCCTTGGTAATAGAAGCTCTTTTTACCAAATTCTAAACGTACTTTGGGTAATTTCACTGATATACCGTTATTCCTAGTGGCCTTAGAATGAACCAGTCTTTCGAAGTAGTTCTTAAAGGGTGTGCAAACATTATTCAGGAGACAGTCGAAAACAAACAAACAGCTTTTACGCTTGATCAAATTGTTCACGGATGGGGGATTAAAAGAACTATTGCCAATAACTTTAAAGCCTTGTCATTCGATGTTCTTTATCATTTCCTTTCGGTAATGCGGAAAGCTAAGACAAAGTGTTCCGCAATAGGTAAAAATAGTTGCGATCATAGTGTTATAGATCGATTCTACACACTTTTGGTCGATCAAAGGACGAATTGATCGCAAGAGATTAATTCTGGTTGCAGCTTTTTTATAGATTCGGTCAAAATGTGATGCAAGGTTTAGTGATGAGTCAAGGTGAACACCTAAGTACTTATAGGTAGAGGTGTTATTGATGAGTGTCCCATTAACAGAAAGTTTAAGTTCCTTGTCTTGAAGGTTGATTCGTTTAGCTGTTCCAAATAACATAGACTCCGTCTTGTCCTTTTTTAGGTTAATGATCAGTTCGTTGTCTTTAAACCACTCGCACAGGTTATTCATATCCTCGCTAAGGCTTCTCTGTATAGTATCAATATCTTTAGAAGAGGTATAGATGACTGAATCGTCGGCATAAGTGATAATCTTCGAGTGTTGAAGCGGTTTATGTACATCGTTGAAAAAGATAATGAATAAGATAGGACCCAGGATACTTCCCTGAGGAACACCTATGAGAATGGGTTGAGGTTCTGATAGCACGCCTTTATATTGGACAACTTGTGATCTGCAGAAAAGGTAATCAGTGAACCATGCGAGTTCTGTTCCACGAACTCCGTAAGTTGAAAGCTTGCTCAGGAGGCCAGAGTGACTGATGGTGTCAAACGCCTTTGATAGATCGATGAAAACACAGCCTGTCAGGTTACCATTCTCACCTTCTCTTCTGATAACATCGGTTAGATGAGTAACGGCCAGTTCAGTAGAGCGCATGCGACGGAAGCTGTACTGAAAATGAGAAAGTAGACCATTCTGTTCAAAATGGGCCATCAGCTGCTTAAATACCACTTTCTCCAGGATCTTTGACATTGAAGGAAGTATTGAAATAGGCCTATAATTGTCGATTTCGGCCATTGAACCAGATTTAAAAAGTGGTACAATTTTAGCCGCTTTCCAGTCAGTAGGTATAGACCCTGTTGCGAGAGACAGGTTAATTATATGCGTGAGAGGCTTGGCTATTATATCAGCAGAGTCCTTTAACATTCCAGAAGGAAAGTTGTCAAGGCCAGAGGACTTATTTCTCTTAAGGCTCTTTAATGCATTAAAGACAACCTTATCCGAGACTGATCTAAACTCAAAGTTCTCTAGCGGCTGCTGAGTGTCTATTGTAAGGGGCCTTTTCCAGACAAAATTACAAAGAGGGAAGATCTTTCTTTTTAGAGATCCCGCAACATCAGTGAAGAATTTGCAGAACAAATTTGCAATAACCTCTTTGTCGGTTTCTACTGCTCCATTAACGAGAAAAGCTGCTCCTGGTTCCTTTGTAGACTTTGTAGGGTATAGTTTTTTAATAGCTGACCAAAATTTGTTAGGTGAACCCACAGTCTCCTCTAAGAGTTCACGGTGATACCTGCTTTTGCAATTTTTTACCATACCGTTAACTTTGTTTCGTTGGCGCTTGTACGAAGACCAGTCAATTTCACGATTTGTCTTTCTCGCTTTTCTCAAAAGCTGATCTTTGGTATTCATTTCTTGCTTTACCTTCTGTGTAAGCCATGGGCAGAGTTTCCCTTTGATCCTCTTCTTCATAGCTGGCGCATGCTTATCAATACATTTTTTCAGAATGGCTTTCAAAAAAGACCATGCTTCATTAACACAGGAGGATTTAAAGACAGGTGTGAGACTATTGGACCGTAAATCATTGCAAAAGGATATAGGATCATAATTAGCATAGTTTCGACAGGTGATGGTTCTTGGCTGGAATTTATGGTTATGCAGCTTCCGGACACAACCAATCTTATCATGGTCACTTAAGCCGGCGGGAATGGTTTTAACACTATAAACATTCTGAGGGCGATTTGTGTAAATCACATCTAGCAGTGTTTTTGAATCTTGCGTTACCCTCGTGGGATCCTTGATTAGCTGTTTAAGGCCAAAGGACAATAGCATTGCCTTCAGTTCTTTGTTGTCTGAGCTTACCAAATAATTGCAGTTGATATCGCCTGTCAAAATGCATTCTTTGTTTTTAGATGATACAGCAGAAAGCATCGACTCCAGTTTATTTTCAAAATCTGCACAAAGATGCTTTGAAGAACTCGGGGGGCGATAAATAAAACCAATAAGGATACCCTTAGATTTTGGAAATAGAATTTCTATCCAGATACATTCGATCCCATTGCGTTCCAGGTCTAGTCTTCTATAAAAGGGGACAGAAGAGGAGATATAAACTCCCACACCTCCACCTTTGCCTGTTTTCCTCGGTCTATTAATGAACGTATAGCCATCCAGTTGAAGTTGAGCCTCTTCACTGTCCGATAGATGAGTCTCACTGAGGGATATGATGTCTATATGCTTGGAATCATCGATCATTTGGCATAGACTATCCTTATTCGCCACGAGGCCTCTGATATTTTGATGAATAATTTTAAGCCCATTTTTCGTTGACAAATCCCGAAGATCAGACAGGATGTCATGTGAACTAGAGGAGCCAACAGGACCAGGTTGAAGTTCAACATCATTTGCGAGACGAATAAGTAGTAAGGAAAGAGAGGAATTAATTGTAAAACGGCATCCAAGGAGTAGAAGTCTTGAATTCGGCAGCTGGAGATTCTTTGCATGTTGCGAGCTCGGTGACCGATGGTTAAAATGTTGAATTTTCACTGTCGTCAGACCGTGAGAAATGAAGAGAAGAGTATCACCAGATATATCGAGGTCAGGATTAGTCTTGGGAAGGAGTGCACCAGAGAAACAAACGTAGAAATAAAGCAGAATGATCCAGTATCTAAGAGCTTTAAAAACGTGACCGTCCGCCATATTGTCAAGCAGTGTTTGCATGGACTACCCCGCTCCCAGCTCCGGAGTACTACGAGAAAATGAGCAACATTGACTGGGCCATCCTTTTGACTGATTCCAGCCGCACGTTCATAGATTTGCCATGCTCTCTTAAAGTGTAACCAGTTATCGCCTCTACGTGACCTGCCTTCGAGATTAAGAGGTTCTGGAGGTTTGGCTAGCGGTACTGTGGTGGTATAGATCGGTGCAGCAGCTGATGAACCAGAAGATTGCTGACTACCAGAGGTCAAGGCCGTGACCAAAATAAAATAGACTTCCACTAGCAACAACAAAGTTCATGGATGTTACTCACCTCCTGACACCAAGTTTTGTCCTTTATGACGCGAGAGAGCAAGATAGGGAGTCCGAGTCCAGTAAGCTTCTTTGAACACAAACTTTAATTACTTGAGAGGCAGGTTTCCTTTAGAGCTATCGATATAACAACAACATCACGACTAACTTATCTCAATGTTCACTTGTGTAACTCGAGAACTAGATTGAAATGTACGAAGCGATTACATAACCAGTCCAGAAAGTTACATAACATTCGAGGGTTACATAACCTTTAAGAGTTACATAAGAGAGATCAGCTGATCGACATTCAAGAACGGACTTGTCGAAGAAAAGCAAATGTTGATTTCCTGAAGGTTTTACATATCATAACACTGTGCATTCTCCGTATCGGCATAACACCATATATATATATATAGCAACTCTTTCATCTACATCAATGGACTGCCTCATTCTTCTTGTTTCTCGGTGAATATAAGGGTCAATCTTTCAACAATAAGAAGAAACGTACCCCTGTCTACTCGCAAATTGGTGATAAAATCGTTGTCATTCCAGTTTCTACGGCACGTTGGTCAAAATTCCCTCGAACGAACTTTTACGCCAAATTTGCCGTTCAATCGTCTTGGATAAAATATCCTGCACCAGAACTTTTTGATGGGCACAAGCTGCCGCAATATTGACATTGTTAGTGTCGTTTCCACCTCCAAGAACAGGATGTGGAGAAGAAAGATAAAAAGGAATGTTTTCTTTACCGAGTATTTTACTTCTGCAATCCTCCATGTTTTAATCCAGCTTGGAAAGCCGCAGACGCAATAGCGCGGAGATCTAAAAGTAGTCGACAACCAAAACAAAAGTTTTCACACACTAGAAAAACGCTAAAAAATGAGGCCGTCGACAACTAATAATGTGCGGTTTAGTTGTCGAGAACTTGTGCCACAGACTGCGTTTTTTAGTTGTTGATCACAAATAGTTGTCGACAACTAAATGTCTAGTCTGTGGAGGGCCTTAAACTTAAGTATGAGGAACTGGAACTGCGGAATAAAAAGTTTGAACAGGAGGCTGCTGAAGGAAAGGAGAGACTGAAACTAGAACTAGAAGAAAAGAGACTGTGTTTTCAGTTCTTAAAGGGAAAGATGTTGAACTAATCTGACATGCTGTAAAGTCATGTGCAGGTTAAAATTATGGAAAAAGTAACCATTAATCAAAGTTGATTATTTAGCTATTTTCTGTTCTTGCTCAACAAATAGCAAATTTTAAATACTGTACTCTTCAACTTTAATTTTGCCATTTTGAGCATGTTTATGTTTACAAAGGATTCTTCACGATAAAATTGATTTACAGGTTTGATAGGTATGTTTCCAGCGATGGGGCCTCCAAATCAAAATAGGTACCAGTGAGCAAGCCATACATACATGTGTGGCAGGTAATTAAAAGAGTGCCAACTAAATAGATGGGCTATAATTGCATTAGGTGCCATCATAGACTAGAAAAAGAATAAAAAGTCTGTTACCCAAGAAAATAAATGCAATGGCTGCCGGAATATGTAGGAAAAGTATGTCTTCTTTCACCACACGTGTTTGTTGACTTAAAATTCAAAATGGTTTTAGCAGTAACATACTTAGAATTTCAGACAGTGTACCCTCTTGTGGCCACTATACATGATTCTTTGGTGGCAGATGGGCCTTACAATTGGGCGGGCAGTACCATCAATGAAACCCCAAACCTGGTCAAGGGGTGCACCCTTTCTGTGTATTGCATCGGAAAATAGAGCTGGATTCAGCCATACCAAATCCAGAGAAGTCAGTGAAGGACTGAACCTTGTATACAGATCATCAACGATCTGAAATAAATTGTAAAATGCTAACAATGCTGTTGACTACTGCATGTTATAGGCACAAGTAATGCATCTCCTTAGTTTGTGAAAATTTAAGTGCTTTGTGATTACCATATTAAAAGCCATGCTGAGCTCTGGTTCAGCCCTGCCAAAACTTTGGACAAGATCACACCATCTATTTGGGTACACAAGACGTCGCAGCAATATCATAAGTGTCTCCATGCCAGTATACACAGACCCTTGATGGCTTGTATAGGAGTCAGGTATTTGTAACACCTCCAGGAGCCAGTACATATCCTGTTTTTGAAATCTAAAATGCCATTACAGTACTATATAAATTATTTTGTACGCTGAAGTAGACTAGAACTACATGAGACTGACAAGCAATTGAGTGCATTTCACTTTATTTTACATGGGAAAGACTACCTAAGCTTGCATCTTTATGTACAATAATGGAGTTTAAAAGTCTTGATAAGTAGTGAGAAGTGTGTGCATTTAATGTCCTCTACCTTGTTAGTTTATTTCTTTATTTATTTATCACAATTTAATGGCTCAGATACAGCAAATAAAGTTTTGAACTAAAAGCGAAAAAAAAAAAGAAAATGCCATATGGATATTCCGTAAAGGGGTCCAGGACCCCATATGAAAACAGATCACCAAAGTTAAATAATCAAATAATATTACATAAGTTTTAAACTAGAAATAATTATTATAAAAATTCCGCAGACTTATTAATTAGATATATTATCCACTAAGTACTTCTTAACTCCTGCCTTAAAAATATTTACACTTGCTGCTCTACGAGCAGCAAAGGGTAAAAGATTCTAGGAATCAACTATCCTGTGGAAAAAACTATATTTGAGAGGATTTGTTCTTGCGTATTTCTTCTTTAAAGATAAATTATCATATTTCCTAAATGAATAACGGTCAGCATCTGAATAAAAATCAACACAAGAGTCAATATTAATGTCAATGATGCCGTTGAGGGCTTTCGATAAAAATGTAACGTCAGCTAAAAATCTGTTTTCTAATGACATCAAATTTAACTTCTTTAGGCGAGCCTCAGAATTGTCCTCATGAGTTGTTGTAAGGCCTCATAAGTCGTACCTCTAAACGTACAGTAAATAACCTTACTAAGTGGAGGGGAAAGAGTTTGAAAGAGAAAGGAGAGAATTCTGCTTTGAAAGATAAATTTTGTCAGTTGGACCTTGTGTTTTGTGTGAAAATTCGACTGCATTTTTGCCAATTATGCCTCAACAAAATTTGCCGGTCAGTAACTCAAAAGAAAGTATTACCTAAATATCTGCTCACAATCGTTGTCACTTAGGTCTGTGAAGTTCAGATGAGGGCCCAACAATCGAGGTTCTGGGAAAGCTGCCTCTAAAAATAATAAATCGATATCTTCATTGCTTGAAGACAAGCCTTCAGAACTGTTATCACCCAGCTGCATAACGTCTAGCAGATCTTTGTTGTCTTACCTGATATAAAGAGGACCGATGATTTAGTGTTCTACTCCCATTAATCAATTAATTCCAACAAACACATTAAATTCCACATCTTACCTTATGGCAGCAGCCATCTTGTTTTTGTACTAATTCCCCATAATTCTTCAGTGAATCAACCCATGAATCGTAAGTCCCAAATATGGGCAGACGGCTAACGTGAAACCGCTAACGGAAAACTGCGGTCTGCCGTTCGCGGTAAGATGGCCAAACCTCGATCTTAAGGTCTCTAGTATTGTGCAGAGAAACCTCATGAGTCGATGGGCTGTTATTGTAAGCTGAATTGTTACTAAGTACCTTAAGCCATTCACTTTCCTCAGAGAAAGAGTGGTTTGGCACATCCCACACCCATATTCTAAGGAATGACACAGAGATCAACTATAGTAAGTGTTTATGATTATTATTATAAGTTATTGTAAAATTTTGGCATGGTACTCCTTCTTAAGTGTTATAGTTAAAAAGTAAACATGCAACTGTAATTAGCAAGTCCAAGGTGATTAACATAGCTGATGCTCCTTCCTTTTAGCATGGCTGGTTGAATCTGCATGCAGCTTAAAAAGTGTCAAGTTGTCCCCACTCCACCAAAGAAAAAATGGGGCAATTGAGTCTATTTGCTCTTGAGCTTATACTTTTGTCACTGATGAGAATGGGATAAATGTTATTATTGCAGTGTTGCCCGGGAATGGAATTATTTAACCCAAATATTGCAGGTGACATGGCATGGCTTTTGCAATATAATCAAGAAAAGTATGTACCAGTCGTTAAAAAAGATTCAACCCTCACAGTTCTCGCTTGTAACCCACTGCATGGAGACCAGCTCTTTGAGGAGCGAGCATGTAATGTCAAGTGGACACTCAGGGATGGTCTGGATCCATTTGAAAAGATTGATGGAGTAGACACCAAATTTGCAGACTGGCATGCAAAGTATACTCTGTAGGGGAATCCTTGTTTACAATATTTGCCTCATTAGCATAAGCAATTCAGTTTCTGATGGAGCTAAAAATAAATCATATCTGAATATTGAAAGGTCAAAGTACGATTAACTCAGCCCATGAATACGAGCCTGTTGTATTGAATACTTTTTGGCCAACACGGGTTTAAAAACTCAAAATTTTACATAAAATGTATGAACTCATTAGTGCTTCTGCCACCCAGAAATTTTGCAGTTTTTGATGGACTATTTCTCCTTGAATATTACACCCAAAGAGCCAAAAATTTCACCATGTACCAAGGTTTTCTAGCTCTTTAGCTGCCTTAAACACGAAGGCGCACTATAAAAGGGCATTAGCTCCTCCCCCTAATTTTGAATTCACCCAAAAAAATTAAGATGGCGGACGATGAGGAGAACCGCAACGAACACTTAGTATTTGTTATACACGTGAAAAGCAATAAAACATACCCAGAAACGGTCGAAAAATATCAGTAGAGTTATTTTACTGTGAGTAGTTTTGTTTGGAGTACAATATGTTCTCGTTTCGTGTAAAAAAACTTGCGTTATTACAGTCGAATTCGAATAGCCCGCCATTTTGAGACTCCCCTACCCAACAGGCTAACTGTGGGGCTACCTTTGTCGATTGTGAGTCTTCATTTTACCGGTGCAGTGGTAAGCAGTGTCCCAGTGAATTTATGCGCCAATATGCGATATATTTGAGGCCGGATCGAGCAGTTACGCGAAGGAAATAACCGTCATTTCGCTTTGAAGTTGACTTAGAGAATTTCTGTTAGTGTGAGACCTTTTGTTGAGGTTACTCTACGATTCGACTCGGAAAATGGAAAGCTTTCCCCCTCCAGATAAAAAGAAACGTACAGAAATCAACAAACATGCAAATGCACGGCGAGATCCAGCGGAACGAAACCCACATTTCAGTCTCACAATTGAAGTCAAAAAGGATCAGCGAAGTCGTTTGGAAGCTATCAAACAGAGGCTAAGCAACACTAAATCGGCTCTTGGTATAGATAGAAAGTCTTCTACCACGCAAAATGCTGATTTAATGGAAAGACTCCTCTCGTATTTTGAAATGATTTGTTCATCAACTGTGGAAAGTAGCTCTTCATCCATCACCAAGATTGATGTACTCGACGGGCCGAGAACTGCTCTCTCTCAATCCGTTCAGCCATCATCTAGTTCTTTTGAAGTGCGTGACCGACGACAAACTAGAAAAAGACAGATCTATGTTGATTCTACATTGGATGATGGATGCTATGTGTGCACGAAGTCATCTTTGCAAGCACTGTGTAAATACTTCATCACAAATCCATTGTGTGAATTTTGTGGTGAAGATTACACATGGGCTTCAGCTACTTTTTCAAATCAAGGGCACGTTTGTAAGATTGAAGTTCCCTGTGTGTGCAATGACTCAGTTACGTGGCTCAGTTCTGGAGTTTTGGGACACCCTGCAAAGTACTACGCCAATGTCAGGTGAGTATAATATGTACATGACCTACTTTGCAAGTAAGCATAATCGAATACAAATATCACAGCAAAGTTTGTCACAGATATCTATAACAAGTTTACAGGTGCAAGTATATCCTCTTGCATTATGTAAATTATGGCTTTCCATTCTGTTCTCTTATGTTTTATTTCTATTATTAAATTAGTATTCTCAGGTCAGTGATACAATTGAAAAAAATCTTTGCAGAATGGTTCATGCATTCACATGTACTGGACTTACTGAAACTCAGTATCGTGGTTTTACTGAGGCCGCTGGCATTGGCTGTGTGATGGACAAAACTATAGACACAAGTATGTGGTATATATATGATGATTTACCCCTATGATCTTTTGGTGTATGACTAAATGTAGCCCTTACTGTACCTTGCAGCTTATTGAGCAGTATAATGTTTTTTGGCAGTATATAAAGACCAGGGATTTGGATATAGGTCTGTAGTTCAGGAATTGTGCAACAAGACCATGGCTGATGCAAGGACAGAAGTTAAAGCTACGCAAGGCTATATTGCAAGTGGAGATGTAAGTTGACATGCAACCAGCTACTTGTTTGTTGTGTGTGTTCAGTTTTGTTGAAGCTATTTGCAGTGGGCCAAATTTGAAATAACACCTTGTGCAGTCCTAGGTGATTTTGTATCTTCATTCAAGTTACCTTCACTTTCTTCAATGCCACCTTTCTTCCATTTATTTTTTATTCCAATTACTCTTTCAGTGTATAATAACAGATGCCAGACATGACTCAAGTAGATCAGCCATGCATTCTACAGTGACAGCTATTTCTATGAGGTAAGACGTTCCAACCGAATGCTAAGCCCCATGAATTTGGATAACTCGTGCCTCACTGTTCTGAAAGAATGTGTCTATCAACTTATCACTCGTCTTTGTCATTTTTGCCTCCCTGCAGCAACAAAAAAATTATTTCTGTCTGCAACTGGAGCCGTGCAGATGAAAGAAGTGCTCCCAGTAGGGAAGTACCAATGACAAAACAGCTGGTAACAAACCTCACAGACACTGAAGGTGCTTTTGGCTGTTATGTAGTGGTATTCCTGTCTAACTAAAAACCATAACATATCAAACATACCCTTGCTTTTAGCATACAACGTAACAGAGGTGGCCCATGACTGTGTGAGATCATTGAAAAATTGGTTTGAGCAAAGAGGCATCAAGAATTCCTTTGACACCTGGCATGGTAAGTATGTATAAAAGTTAATAAGTCAGTGACTGTGTGGTGCTCTTCAGTTTACTTGGGCAGCACTTGGAATATCATCATCAGCCTTTCCACTCTAAAAATTCTTCCCTGCCATAGGTACTAAAGGGGTAGCACGCGACATGAAGAAAGTCTGTAGTGGTGCTCAACGTGATGAGGGGAAGACATGGTTCTCTGAATTATCGGATAAAGGTACAGGGATGTATTAGTCTTGAACCTTATGTTTTTGATTTTAGGGCTTTTTTTGTGCAGTCTAAATTTTTATTGTGATGTTGTTTAACTAGCCAAAGCCACGAAAACACATTTCTACTGGGCAATGAGGAACAATGATGGGACTGATGTTGGGTTTCAGACCTACCTAATCAACATAGTGAACCATTACCAGGTTTGTAGATGTGCTTCCTTGTAAAAAAATGTATGATTCAACAATCCTATAACATATTTCATATCACCTTCATTGATTTGTATATATGACTGGCCTTGTTTGAAGTGGCTAGTTAATTTTGGCATTATTGTTACCCTAGGGCAAACATGACCTGTGTAGTAAAGATTCACGATGTCAACAACCAGGCTATCTGTGCAGCAAAAAGCCCTTGACCTCACCACAAGCAAAAGAAGCCTACATGAAAGCTATAACAAGGACTACCATCTACAAGAACCCTTCTGATTATCTTCGGGTTAGTGAGCGCAACCAAGTGTACTATGCAGGGGTTTCATTAACTTTTGAAGTAGGAGGGTTCTTGTGTTAGAGTAAGCGGGCACCCCCACCGACACGAGGGCCGAAGGCCTGAGCCGCTAGGGGGGTCCGGGGGCATGCTCCCCCGGAAAATTTTTAAAATAAGACTCTCGGAAATGCATTTTCCAGCATTCTGAGGTGGAAATTTATTATTCTACATCCTCATTTTGCAAACACAAATTGTGAATAATTTAAGGAGGTTTTACCCACTAGCACAAAGTGACTATATGAAAGACAATATTGCAACTGTTCACAGCCTCAGAGAATTTACTAAATTGACAAACATTGTTCTTTCATTAAAACACTACTGTAACTGTTCACAATTTACTAAATTGACAAGCATTTTGACCTCATTAAAACACTACTGCAACTGTTCGCAGACTCAGGGAATTCACTAAATCCATAACATGAATAATTATATTAAATCTAACTCATTGGCTTATATTGTTTACTTTGTTTACAAATAAACAGTGTTAGGTGAAACAACTAAACTAAAAGTCATCGAAATCAGAGCCATAATCTGAATCATCACCGTCATCTGCAGGTAGCTCAAGTGCTTTGGAGGTTGCATCAACTTCCTCTGCAATTGAAGGGTGACTTGGCGTGACACCCTCCGCGTCACCCTCCGTCTGTACACCAGCATCCTGCACAGTTACAAAGTTCTCACTTATATCACCGGCGCTGGCAACCACTGGTGTGCTGACAAACTTTGGAGGACACTTTCGCCGTGGTTTTGCAGCTAACCAAGCTCTAACAGAAGCATCAATCACTTCTTCAAATTCCTTACTTCCCACTTTTGGACCATTAATGAGAATGTGTAGTAGGGCGTTGAGCATGTCATTCTTCATCCTACTCCGAAGCCTTGTCTTCATCAGTTTTAAAGAACTGGCACCCCTTTCTGGCCATCCATTTGAGACTGGAAGAGAAATCACTGCCTCTGCCACCTTTGCAACCAGTGGAAGATTAAATGGAACCAGGTCCTTCATGAACATTAGCTTCTGGAGGCACCAGTCAGTTGAAGTGACTGTAGGTTTGCTCCCATCAGGGGGCTTTCTTACTTCCTCAGGCAGCTCATTCTTCCATTTTGCCAAGTCGTACTTGAATACCTGCCACTCATCCATCAGCTGCCTTTTGTCGCTGTCTTCATCAAATAACTGCTCAGCCAAGAGTTTCACTGATACACTGCCATAATCCCTAAATCCCGGCTGGCCCCTTTCTGGAACTAGTGCAGGGTCGAATATGCTAAAAGCAGACAGGAGAGGAAGGGTGGGAAATCTGCTGTTTAAGCTTTTTTTCAGTGAATTGACATATTTTACCAGGAAATTGCTGAGAAACAGCTCATCTCCATCAGAAGCAATGAGATCAGCTTGTTCCAGTCTGCCTCCAGGTGATAGATCTCTAAGAAACTCAGTGACTGGAACTCCCGTCTGGACAATCTTGTCAAGATCGTCAATACACTTCTGAATTGCTGGCTTTATATGGGAGAAGGAAATCTTTCCTTCTTGGAAGGTGCAGCTGAGTTTGTTGAGAACAGGAAGAACGTGATGCATGACTGTTACCACCCCAATGAATTTCACTTTGTACATTTTTCCAAGAAGACCTGATGCTTGGGCATCTTTCTGGTCAAGTTGCCTTAGTGTAAGCATGAGGGGTATGTAATCCTTATGTACACCCTCTACAGCCTTGCCCAGAGAGAGCCACCTTGTGCGAGTAGCTTTAGCAAGTCGACGGACACACTTATCTTTAGCCTCTTTAGAAGGCTCTTGCAGCTTTTTCACAGAAAGTTGGGTCTTTAGATATGCTGCAAGTCGTTTGGGGGAATTTTCAAAAAATTTCCAGGCCTGGAAAAGCCGTCTCTCAACTTCTTGCATGTATGCGATCTCATCATTAGTGTCACAGCAAGCAAGTGACAGTTTATGGCAGATGCAGTGAATGCTGACAAGGTGTTTGTTTAACTCTTTGAGTCTGGTAGCTACCCCACTGGTTTTTCCCGTCATCACTGATGCTCCATCCGTGCAAAGGCCATTGAGCTTTTCAACTGATAAGTTACACTGATTTAACTCCTTTACAAGAGTGCTTGTTATGGTTTCTGCATTTGCAGAATCAGATTCAACAAGGAGATCATTAGCACTAAGAAACTTAATCTCTGTGCCACCAGAAGTGCTGTTCCAAAACTGCACGAATGTGATTAATTGCTCAGTGACAGCAATGTCTGTTACTTCGTCAATTAGAAGGCCATAAGAACCTGCTTTTTTTATTTCTTCTATAATCATGTTCTTGACCACATTTCCACTTGTCAGGAACATTTCTCTCACTGCAGCAGGAGATTTGTGGTTAAAATGCTGCATTTTGTCTAGACCAACAGCCCGGAACAGATTTAGCAAAGAGAAAAACTTAACATTGGCAACTGCCTCCTTTGCTAACCAGTACAAGGCTGCAAAAGCATTGTACAATACATCATTGCGAACTGCTTTCTTTTCTTCATACTGTTGATGAAACATTGACACCCTGTGATTCATTTCAGCTTCCACAGCAGCTTCATGCATTTTGGTTAAAGAATGTTCTCTGATGGCCTCTTTCCTGTATCTTGTGCTGGGTGTAGTGCTGAATACTGCAGCATTGTTTTGAGTGTTCAAAGTTTTATGTTTGCAGCAAAGAAAACAAAACATGCCTTGGTTTTCTGAGAAAAGAAGCCACCAAATGCCTGTGGTGTTATCATAGGCTAGTTCTCTTTCTTCAACCCAGCTGTGATGAAATCGTCTCTTCTTCAGCTTCTTCTGCCTGGCCTCTTCTTCTTTTGAGAAATCTTTGCAGCTTTTTTGTTTGCACTCATAGTAGTTGTGCAGGTTAGCAAGTCCACATCTCTCCATTTCTAATAACATAATGTCATCTGCTATTGCTTTAGAAACATTTGTCCCACGAGTTTTTTCTACTCGCTGTGACGTATCTGAGACTGCTTCATTAGAAGACTTTGTTTCTGCCTCTCCAGTAGCCTCTTGTACTGAAGGCACTGTTGAATTGTCTGCCAGGGCGAAAAGAAGTAAACAAAGCGGCGAAATCGGTGGCGAACGAAGGGCGATTTTGATGATTTGTTTATATTGAAAGGTCGTCGCGGTTCACTGAATCTTTAGACATGCAAATATACTTTATTTATATCCACCACTGCAAGTTTATTATGTTGAAGAAATGACTTGTGAAGTATTAAGAACTCACCTTTTGACTTCTTTGAAACGACAAAAAAATTGTCAAGGACGCCTTGAGAAGATCTTTTATTCGTCGCGGCCATTTTAAAACCATGTGCTTTTCAGTCGTGTGAAATGTCACGTGCAAATGTTATGCAACAGCTGACAAGAGGGGGTCCTGGTATCTACTTTGATATCGTAAGCGATGCGTTTCGCGAAGACACGCGATGCGATCAAACTTTGAAATTTATTACTTTGCTTGACAAAACACTCGTTAATCCGGACACAGAAATATTAGTTTACATGTAAAAAGGATTGTAATTCGGAGTTGCAATTCCTGGTTAACTAGCTTATGCTAGCAAAGCGGGAGAGTTGTGGAAAGATGTTTCGGTTAGTCTGAGTTTTTTTATTGTTCTTTTATTTATCCACTCATGACCTCATTTTTGTGAAGGCGGGTACTGTACTCAGAGTAGACGGGTGCCGGTACCCGGGTCCCGGCTTCTAATAAAACCCCTGACTATGCTGTTGGAGTAACAAATTTATAAAACAAGAAATTTACTCAGCAATCGCTTACCGAAAAGCACATTTTGACTCTTTCCTTTCTGTAGTGCCGTGACACCTTTTACATTGAGACCTTTCATGTGGTGGTCCTTATATATGCCCCAAAGAGAATTAACTTTGGAGACAGTACATATGTGACAAGGGTCAATCTGGCCATTTTGGATTGGGTAAGTAGCTTTGTTACACATGATTGGTAAATTACTTTGTTAATGTCAACATTTTATGTAGGGTGTATGCTTTTCAGGTTTATCCAATGATCAATGGATGGGAAAATGGTACTGCATAATAAATACAAATTATTTCTGTTATAGAATGAAAATGTTGATCGAGAAGTCACATCGATTCAATTCTATCAACACTCCCGGCATCCAGACAGAATGGCCCCTACTAGAGTGCTGACACCAAAGACTTTCACATTCAGACAAGCCATATGGAATGAGGTGTTCAAGAGAAATAAAAGAGATGTCAACCCATTGCCAGTTTGATATTCTATAGTGATTATAATAGTAGAGGTATAGGAAATCCAAAGGCTGTTTCTGGAATAACACGAGCTTGGGTAGCCAACCCCTTGGGAGTGCCAGACTTCAGTCTATTTCCTTACCTCTGCTGAAAAATGAAGCACAGAATACCCCCTTACACCCTTCTTGCATGGATTGTTTGCTGACTATGGGAAGAAGATGCAATGGAAAATTTGTGTAGGTAACCAAGATAGCTGTGCTGCTCTTGTAATAATTTATTTGATATGTTACCTGTGTGTTATCTAATAATCTAAAGGCATGAAACAGAAACAGGACTCTTACTGTTTGTTTATTAAAAAAAAAGTACTAAATCATTCAGGACATGACACATGTCATGTCATGCACTTCACACTTTAAAATTTACAAGACATTGACATTGGTGATGGTTGTTTTCCTCACTGATAAATTCATGATCAATTACATAAGTTCATGATTAATTACAACACTTATTATCAAGACTGAATTAATTTGAAATTAGTGTCTCTTTTTCACATTTGCATCTATTGTATTCAAGACAGTACTTGTATTTACATGCATATGATAGTGGCAATGCTTGTAGGTTTTCCATATGCCTTTCCTAGTATGTATTTGGCAGCTTGTAGGTTGTTTGCTGAAGCTCTTTAATTGTTACGATATAAGCGTACTGCTTGTTTGCATTCCTTTTCAGAGATTATGTAGCTTTGGTCTTGGAATGAGTGTATTGATGATCAAAGATGGTTCAAGGCTAAGTATTATTTTAGTTGGTTTTCCATTTTCTGTTGAAATGATTCCTTTTTTCAGTTGATGATGTTCATTCACTTCTCTTGAATGATGACATCATTTTGGATTCATAAGCCTAGTACTTGTTTGTATTCCTTTCAGAGTTGATGTAGCTTTGGTCTTAGAATGAGTGTATTGATGATCAAGGATGGTTCAAGGCTAAGTATTATTTTAGTTGGTTTTCCATTTTCTGTTGAAATGATTCCTTTTTTCAGTTGATGATGTTCATTCACTTCTCTTGAATGATGACATCATTTTGGATTCATAAGCCTAGTACTTGTTTGTATTCCTTTCAGAGATGATGTAGCTTTGGTTTTGGAATGAGAGTGTATTGATGATCAAGGGTGGTTCAAGGCTAAGTATTATTTTAGTTGGTTTTCCATTTTCTGTTGAAATGATTCCTTTTTTCAGTTGATGATGTTCATTCACTTCTCTTGAATGATGACATCATTTTGGATTCATATGCTCTGAAATCTTCACGACTCAGTGAAAATTATTGTAAATAGCAACTGTCCATAATCTGTATGGAGAGGAAATAAAGTGCAACCCAATTCCTTTTTTTTTCTCCGAGTAGGATAAGAGCGTAAGGTACAAGCAGTGGAAGAAGAACATGGAAAATGCTGATCAGTCCCTCAAGATATTGCATAGTGGAGTCTAGAATTGTGTGAAACAATGTAACTTTTATTGTACCTTATACTTTGTCATTATATAAATAAATGTATACTATTTTGGAGGGAAGTGGAAGTACTGTAATGCAGGTTTTATGAACGACGGTGACCACAGTAGGGCACTCCATCAGGATTTGGCCACCGTTTTCGAACATCTTCCACAACACAGACTGGCATAACCTCTCGAACATCTCCCACGTAACATCCCAATGCTTCCTTCCTGGCTATGTAAATAGGATCGAGCCATAAACCGCGGCGGTTGAGAATTGTATAGAAACATCTATAGTCGCCCTTCCGCTTCGTGTGGTTGTTCATTCTGGGCTGGCCAAACACTCTCAACCGTGCAGGCAGGGTCTCGCTCAGTAAAACACATGGGGAAGAACGACAGTACATGCACATGTCACGCGCGACATATGCGTGAACTCCTTCAATGTGATTTGAATTTTTGGTTTCACCGGTCTCGTTCTCGTTACTAATGAGGTCGCGCTGCAGCTCGACACATGTTGCCGATGTATTTTCCTTGTCTTCGGAACCTGTGAAACAAAGCAAGATGAGAATGTTGCATGAGAACATAACCTGTTTTGACCTGGTAAAGCGCTGTAGAGGACATCGTTCAAGAACGTTGAAAATGGCGGGTAAAACATGTTTCGGCAAACTAGAAAGGCCGAGATAAGATTTTTTAGCTAGCAGTAAATGGCATACAATTCAAAGTATGAATAAAAAATATGGCCTTGAAATATTTATCCGCTTTGGGAGTTGCCGATCATTGGAAACCGGACAAATTATGAATATTTATGCTTCATGGTCTGATAGTATTATACAATACCCACTCGGATCGGACTTGAATAGAACAATTATTGGCATAGACATTGCAAATAGTGGAATAATATCAATTTGTAATCGTGTTGTAAATATGATTCGTTTAAGAGCCAACTTACCGGGCGTTGATTTTTTTTTTCGGGGTCTCTCTACTCGAACGATCTCTCCGTTGTTCACGGTAAGCCAACCGGTTAGCTCCTGTATTAAACTTTCCTCTAATAAAATTGTAATCTGTGAAGTACTACTTGGTGTTAGATAAAGATATTTCATTTCTGGGGCAAGTAAAGAGAGGAAAGGCACATCAATTCTCGTATACCTTACCTTTCGAGTATTCAAATCGCCCGCCATTTTAAATTTGATCCGCGCACGTCAACGGTGAGTGACAAATGAGCCTTGGTCTTCCCAGGGAAGACTTCCTTTTATAGCGCGCCTTCGTGTTTAAGTCAATTTGTATCTAACATGCTTCCTTCTTTACGGAAAGCCGTATGCAAATGAGCAAAAATGTAAACAATGACGTCAGCATGAATCTGCCAATACAAGGTACAATGTCAGACTGACACCAAGGTTTCAAATGTCAGTGAGCATACAATGGTCAGCTTTCACTATCTGAACTGGTTAATTGGCTGGTACACTGGAATCTAAAACAGATTGCTAACAGAAGTGGGGATATTTCATACTCACCAGTGATAGTAAAATGCTCCTTTATAGTTTCCTTGCCTTATACCTAAATGTACAGCAATGAATGTTAAACTAAACAAAAACAGTCCTCAATTTTTGAAAACAGATGGAGTACAAGATGTTTGTTGATCATTCCTTAGCTGGTGAATTGGGTACATCCATGGCAAGCAGCTGATCACAAGTACCTGGACCTTGTGGTTTTTTGGGTATTTTATTCCGTGGCTTTCCAGGTGTATTGCAGGAACCAGGTCCATGTGCCCTTTCGTTATCCATGACAACTGATTTCTAAAAAAATACAAAAAGTACATTTGCATTTGTTCAGACTCCATAATTTAAGTCCATAACATTAAAGGGAAAAAACAATTTTTTATTCTGCCAAAGAGTATGGAGCAATAAACTTCGTGACTGCCATGATCGCTGACCGCTAACTGTTGTTGGTAAGTACTGCTATATATGCAGACAGAAAACAGGAACTCAAACTGGTATCATTTTTTTGCTTTTTAAACATAAACTTTAATTTCATACACCTTTTCTAAGAACCTGTCAGAAAGCCAATTTTATAAGCAGCTGACAGAGAGAGAATCCTAAATTGTAGTTCTGAAACTGTTACAATTATCAAACTATAGATAATGATTAGCCTAGAAACTTTTTGTTAATTTGTTGATCATTTTCAGTGGTCCAAGTGGTGTGTCTACAAATGAATACAAAGTCCAGTATGAAGTACTTTTATTACCTATTACCATAGGTTACATGCATGTCATACTTTCTAACAAAGACCACTTGTAGAAGCTTGACTGTACAAAAAAAAACAGAAATAAATTAAAACTCAGCCACTTTTGTGTACTAGTGACAAGTACTTTTCAGAATCTTTGCCAATATTGTTTACTTTTGGTAGGTGGTAATCGAAGTGTCATCCAACCCAGGTACATCCCTTCAGTGGACAACATCAAATGGGCCTCTTGGTTTTGCTGAAAATACAGGAAAAATGCAATGTGTCAAAATGAGCATGATTTGAAAAAGGTCAAGAATGCTGTGTACAGTTAGAAAACACTCACCTCTGTAACTACAATGAATACAATCCTCTGAAAAACAGAACTGAACAATAAGAATGTAATAAATTACCTCTTTTCCAGTTTTCCTTCCTTTCCATTTTCCCTGATTCTTTTCACTCTTTAGCTCCTCGACTTTGCCCTTACTCAGTTTACATGCATGTTTCAAATGGTTGGAAAGATTATTTTATTCTTTCTGGCAAATCTGGAAATAAATTTATAGCAACATAGATATGTGAATATTTCATTTTGGATCATTAGGACTGCTTAGCTTGTTATTGCAAAATGAGAGCTAGCTGAGATTTTTGTTTTGGTCAGAAGTTGTTTCAGGCTGATGACCAACCAGGCACTTTTAAATGCACTCGCGCATGATGCGCAACGTGTCCTTTCATTCACAACACTGAGAAAATATCAGGACCCAAACACCCATTAAGATCACCAATCACTTCATGTGCACCTCCGCCAATGTAATCTATTGCATAACTTGCACTTGTTGCAAAAAGACATACATTGGCAAAACAGGCAGAAGACTAGGTGACCGATTCCGAGAACACCTTCGTAACGTGGAAAAGCTGAGTAATCATCAAAGGGCGGCTATTGACTATGGCTTCTGCTTCGCACATAAAGGTCTGCAGAGATTCGTCGTCTAACTGACTTCCATTTTTTTGTAATAATGATGAGAGGACGTTACGTACTGATCTGATTTGGCGCTCCCAAACGCCTCCCATGTGGCTTGCTGCTGGGACGTTCATCTTGGAAGTAAACCAGTCACACTGCTCTTCGACTAAGTTTGTGTTAATCTTCTCTTGGTCCATTTCGGCTAATGATTGGGCAAGTTCTGTACGAGGTCCTACGAAGTTTGTTCCCTGATCGCTTCTAAGCTGGCGGATAGGGCCTCGACAACTGATGAATCTTGTCAAAGCATTTAGGAAGGAGTCGGTTTCAAGGGAGTTGGCAGTTTCAATACGCCATGCAGGTAAAGAGCACGCCATATCGCTTTAGCTCCTTCCTTACTTTTTTAATGACGAACGGCCCAAAATAATCCACGGCGCAGTATGTAAAGGGTGGAGTAGACTCGAGTCGATCTTCCGGCAAATCTGACATCTTTTGCTCTTGTACTGTTCCGTGCAGTTTTTGGCACGTGACACAAGATGAAATCATGTTGGCGACTACTGACGAACCACTAAGCACCCAGAACCCATTCGATCGCACTTCGTTCAAGGTCATTCCTTTACATTGATGATGTGTACGCTCATGGAAATGCTTGATAATCAACTTGGTGACGTGGCTGTTTCGTGGTAGGATGATGGGAAATTTTACGTCTCCTTTCAAGCTTGCACGTCTGAGACGTCCACCGACACGTAGAATTCCGTCGACATCTAAAAACGGGTCAAGTTTGTAGAGCGAGCTGCTCATTTTCATGTTTAACTTTCTCTGTTGGGCGAAAACTCTACTGGCCGGAGGGTGTTTTCCTGCCTCATCTTCTGTAAAACCACTATTTCTTCTTTAAAGGCTTTAATCTGAACATCTCTAATAATGGCATAGTGTTCGTTCTTCAAATTACTGACGTATAGTACTTGTTTTTTCTCGTGTATGCACTGTTTCTTGTGATTCTTGAGCACAAGATCTCTCAGAATTCGGACGTAGCATTGGCACAGGGCAACTGCTTGCCTTGCACGATACTAGTTAGAGAAATACTCGACTCTTTCTACAAGGCTCAGCTTCTCTGAAGCTATTAGGGTCCCTTGCGCGGATGTTGTGGTTGCCATGGCTACAGTCCTTTTGACCTCGGGGTCGCTTCCTTGGAGTTGGTGATCTTCTTCACTAATGGTTTGCCACTGAGCTTCATTCTTCGAAAGAAATGCTGGTACGCTGAGCCAAAAGGAATTTAACAGCTCTTGTGTTTTTAGACCTTGGGACGCTTCGTCGGCAGGACTCTGTTTGGATTTGATATACTTCCATTGATCAATGCATGTGTTCTCCTGAATTTCTTGAACTCTATTGGGAACAAACACGTGAAAACGCCTACTCATTTGCTATGTATCCAAGAACCACTCTGCTATCTGTCCAGAAGTATTCTTGGTCGATGGTAAGCTCCAGCTCCTGTCGCAATTGCTGGCTGATCCTTACTGAGCATACAGCGGTGGTGAGCTCCAGGCATGGTATGGTGACAGGCTTCAATGGTGCTACTCTGGACTTGCCCATGACGAAGGAACAATGAACTGTCTGGGTTTCGTCAACAAGTGGCAAGTAACTGCACTGGCCGTAACCTTTAACGCTTGCGTCCGAGAAATGATAGAGCTGTGCGTTCACTACACGACCAAAGCTGTTGGGCCTGTAACATCTTGGAATTGAGATGCGTTGAATTTTTAACAAGTCTGCTCTCCACTTCTCCCACTTGGCTTTGACGTTGTCTGGAATGGGAACATCCCAGCCTATTTCATGGTGACATAACACTTGAAGAATTGACTTTCCATCTAATAAGAGCGTAGCGACGACTCCAAGTGGATCAAAAATTGAGCTCACAGTAGAAAGTGTTCCTCGTCTGGTGCATGGCTTGTCTGGTAGTACAATGGTAAACTGGAAGCAGTTAGACTCGACACACCAGTGGACTGCATGGGCACGCTCTAAAGGAAGCCAACCAAGGTCCAAATCGAGCTCCTTCACGCCATCTGCTCTATCTTGCTCTGGGATTCTTTGGATGACTTCTTTGCTATTTGATACAAACTTATGAAGTCGGAACCCTCCTATGCTACACATCTTCACATTTACAATCAGCTTTACTGCGTCGTCGACCAATGGAACAGACTACAAGCCGTCATCAACGTAAAAGTCATTGCGAAGGAAATCTGCGGCGCTTGCTCTGTAGAAGGATGTAGCAACGTGCGAAATTTGCAAGAGGGTATTGCGCTTCATGCAATCTTCATACAACACACCTAGTCGGCATATTTCGGACAATATCGACGACAATCTTCCCAAAGAAGTGAAAATGTGTGAGATGCAGACTTTCGTGTTCTCGATTTGACGTCACATTACCCGCTAGAGCCATTCTTCTTTAAAGTCGGTCGTGGAGCAAGATGGTGGCCGATTTTCCGTATTTTGACTGGGCATAGAAAATTAAAGATTTGAGCAAATTAAAAAATTTTTGCACAGAAATACTCCAAAAAATAAGCTTATTTCGTTAAGCGAAAAAACAATTTTGGGTTTAGGTGCACTTTAATTATTTCACTACTTCTATCATTAATTATTTCATTATTTGTACTACTTAGCATATCACCATTGCTCAAAATACTCTGAACAACCGACGAGGTGACACTAGCAACTTCATCCAACTGACTGAAGTGCTCGTCATACAATTTAACACCAGACTCCGAGGAGTCTATATCACTAGAGGGAACACCAGCACCTTGACCAGACACAACTACAATTGGGTCAACAACATCCT